>NC_077228.1:499973237-500206012 GCF_027887165.1 Monodelphis domestica
ATCTGAGGTCAGATTTGAACTCAGGACCTCCATCTCCAGTTCCAGCTATCTATCCATCATGTTACTTACATGCCCCTCAATGATTCTTAGTATATAATCATAAGGCCTTATTGTACTGACTTGATTTAAAAATTTTTGTTTTTGTTAAACTCTTACCTTCTGTCTTAGAATCAATACTGTGTATTGGCTCCAAGGCAGAAGAGTGATAAGGGCTAGGCAGTGAGGAGTTAAGTGACTTGTCCAGGGTCACACAGCTGGGAAGGCTGTGTCTGAGGCCTCATTTGAACCCAGGACCTCTCTAGGCCTGGCTTTCAATCCACTGAGCTACCTAGATGCTCCCTCATTTAAAGGATTATAGTAGATCTAGAACTTAAGGGAAACTCTGAGGTTAACTAATCCAACTATTATTAATTTTTACAATGAGTGAAACTGATTTTGCTTAAGGTCATCATCACACTGGCTGGAAATGGCCAAGCTGGAAACTGAGGTCCTCCTTGAATTCCAAATCTGACACTCGTTCCAAAGTACGGCCATTCTTTTGGTCCTTTTGCTGAGGCTACAGTCTTGAGGATGTTATTAAAAGGAAAAAGGACCTAAAGCTGCCACAAAAACGTAAAGAACTTTTATTCATAAACAGCAAAAAACTTACCAGTCCAATAATTCAGGGATGGCTCTATAAACTGTGGTGTCTATTATGTAATCCAATACTTTGAAACGAATACTATGGAAAATGACATCTATGTAACATATGTCAAATTTCTGGCCATCTCAGAGAGTGGGGAGGAGAGGGAAGGATGGAGAAAATTTGGAACTCAACTTGCAAAAACAAATGCAATAAAAATTTTACAAGTAATTGGGAAAAAATAAAATTCTAAATCTTTTTTTTAAACCCTTACCTTCTACCCTTACAATCAATACTATGTATTGGTTCTAAAGCAGAAGAGCAGTAAGAGCTGGGGGGGGGGGGGATTATTAAATGACTTGTCCAGGGTCACACAGCTAGGAAATGTCTAAGGCCAGATTTTCTTTTTAAAATTCTTACCTTCCACCTTACAATCAGTACTATGTATTAGTTCTAAGGCAGAGAGCAGTAAGGGTTAATAAATGGGGGTTAAGTGACTTGCCCAGGGTCCACAGCTAGGAAATGTCTGAGGCCAGATTTTCTTTTAAATCCTTACCTTCCATCTTAGATTCAGTGCTGTCTATTGGTTCTAAGGCAGAAGAGCAGTAAGGGTAATAAATGGGGGTTAAGTGACCTTCCCCAGGGTCACACAGCCAGGAAGTATCTGAATACCAGATTTGAACCTAGGACCTCCCATCTCTAAACCTGGCTCTCAATCCACTCAGCTGCCCCTCTAGATATTAAAATAAAAAAGATAGGTACACAAAAAATGACACAGAAGAACATAAACAAATATGAGAAGTAATATTCAAAAGTGACATCAGCAAAACAGGTGTCCTACATTCCATCAATAGTGACAAATAATAGAAGACATCAATAGAGACAGAGAGACCAGAGAAGGTAACAAGGGAGAACATTTGGAAGAGGAGAACAGAGAACTATGAAATTATTATAATTTTGTTCAAATTGACATTGCTATTTTTTCCAAGCAAAATCCAAGTTCATATTTTGAGTTTTTTTATTGAGGACCAGCTCCATATTTTGGCTTGTTTTGTTCTGACTATTACTAAGTTTTCAATAATAATTTGTTCATAATAATTTTTAACTATTAATCCCCACTTAGTCCAAGTTGCACCCTGACTCCATCCATATCTTTTCTGTTCTTGGAGTGTAGGGCACTTGTACTTCATTCATTCATTCATTCATTCATTCATTCATTCATTCATTCATTCATTCATTCATTTCATTTTCATTCATTCATTTATTCATTTTCTGCCTAATCTCTGTGAGATCCTTCTCTCCATTCACTTCTCTATTAGATTGGGTCTCCAGGTCTCTGCATCTCATTCATTCATTCATTCGTTCTTCATTCATTCCATTCACTCCTTCATTCACCCTCCTTTTGTGAATGTCAGAGTTCTCCCTCCCTGCACCCATCAGGGCAGCGTCATCACCCACCACGGCCGTGGAGTCATTGACAGTGTGCTCATTGATGAAGGGGGCTTCGGGCACGTCACAGCCACGAAGACTCTGAGGGAGTTGAGGTGGTATCTGCATCCATCTCAGGTTGTCCAGATCCAGGGGTATGAAGCTCGCAGCTGGGACTTGGAATGGCTGGGGGAGATGTACTGGTCTCCCATATCATTGCACATGGACAAGGAGGCCAAGCTGAGTTTTGTCAGCTGCCTTTCCAGCATTTCTGAAAAGTTGTTGCTGCTGGGCTGGCTCAGGGAAAACCTGAATGGGTTCGTCGTGCTGGTGGCCCCCATCCCAAGGTCAGTGCTGGTTTCATCAGAACTAGATTCTTCAAATTCCGAAGGTTTTCTAGGGAGAACAAGGACAAAGCATGTAGGGAAAAGGTTACCCTTGGGACCACCCTGGTCTGTTCCATGATTGGTCCATAGAGGATACTTCAGGGGTGCATCCATTGTTCAAATCACACAACTCAAGTCAAATCAAACACAAAAATATTTGTGAAGTGCTTGACAGTGCCTGGCACATAGTAGGGGCTATATATATATATATATATATATATATATATATATATATAAATGTATTCATTTCTTCCCTTTCCCTTTCCCCTCTGCACAGTGGGATGCTGAATTTTATTCACTTAAGCAAGAATTTACCCACTGCTTACTAAATGCAGGAACTAAATTTTGGGTGCCATAAATACAAAGACAAAACAAAAAAATATATTTGGTCCCCTTGACCTTAATGGAGTTTCCATTTCATCACCGAGGTGGATCTCATTCTGTATTTTATGATCTCCTTCCCTATAAAGATTTGTAGAGTTTGGAGGTGGTTATTGGGGGCTGAGGAGATCTGAGGGACTTAAGTGGGGAGATGAGACCAACTAGATGGAAGAAGAGAGACAATATCCACCTAGGCTGCCACAATGAATAAGTGTCTGAGCCTGAGCCAGGAAGATTCATTTCCCTGAGTTCGAATCTGGCTTCACATACTTCCTAGCTCTGTGACCTTGTTTGCCTCAGTTTCCTCACCCGTGAAATGAGGCTGGATAAGGAAGTGACAAACCACTTCAGTATCTCTGCCAAGAAAACCCCAAATGAGGGTCATGAAGAGCCACTTGGTCATCACTGAACAACAACAACAACAGACTACATACATAGTGATAAGAGTCTGGGGGATGCTCAGAAATAGGTATCCACCCAATCTCATTAGGTTACAGACACTTCCTGTTTTACATCATTGCACTTGTAAAATTTATATGAGATTACTTCCTCTCAATGAGGTGGGGAGGGAGAGAATTTCAGACCCAATATTCTTTGAAAAAACATTGAAAACTGTTTTTACACATAATTGGGGAAAAACAAAATTTTAAAAATTTTAAATGAATACAAACATCTACATTCTGCCTCCTCATCCCGAATATCCAGGGAACTGGTTATTCCTGGGTTAAAGAAATTATTCCCTTCTTTTAAACCCTTTCTTTCTATTTTAGAATCAATACTGAGGAGCAATTCCAAAGGCAGAAGAGTGGTAAGGGCTAGGCAATGGGGGTTAAGGGACTGGGCAAGGGTCATCCAGCTAGGAAGTGCCTGAGACCAAATTTGAACCCAGGTCCCTTTGGACTTTAAGCTTGACTCTCTAATCACTGAGCCACCCAGCTGTTCCTGCTTTATTCTTATACAAAGAAGGCAAGGAAGGATGGCATTTGTCCTTACATCTCTTCTGAGTCTCCTTCCTCAACGAGGGTGGGTTTGGAGCCTTTTGGGGAGATGGGGAACCTCTGGAAGTCCACCTTCGGTCCACAGACTTATGATATGGGAATGACTTCTCAAAGTGCTGAGCGAAACTTCCTGTTTGACAGTTTCTTCATCTAAATCCTCCTCATCTTCTTCTTCCACTCTCCAGAGGATTCCAGATGCCATCTGCCTTCACCAGGTCAGACTCAGAAGCTCAGGAAACCAAGCAAGAGGAGCAGGCAGGCTGGAAACAGACACACCTGCCAAAGGAGCCTCTGAAGCCCTTGATTTGGGGGGCACTGGGGTGATGGTGTAACAATTAGGTTTTCCCTTGCTTCCTGATTGGTGGGGTACTACCATGATGTCACTGTAGTATGGAGGAACCAGGACCAGAGAGGGATGGAAGGGAAAGAAGTGAGAGGACCTGGATGATACATTCATTCTGTCAGAGATATACATGGAAGCCAGAGAACCAATGCTTGCTGGTTTTGCTCATCATCTGTGTGACCTTGGGCGCTTAGATCATTTCCAGTCTCCAGACCAAGTTCCCTCATCTGTAAAATGAGGGAGACCAGACCAAATAAGTAGTTCTCAAAGGTGGGATGTGGAATTTCTCGAAGTGTGCTGTGGGGATTAGGGGGTCTGTATATGAGAGAATAGAAGAAGGAAAGGCTGATGATACTGGAAGATCCGTAGATAATCCTTTTAAAAAACTCTTTTTCTTCCATCTTAGAATCAATATTGTGTATTGCTTCCAAGGCAGAAGAGTGGCAGGGAGAAATATTGTGGAAAGATCAACTGTGACAGACTTAGCTACTCTCAGAAACACAGTGATCTGGGACTGTCTTGAGGGACTCATGACAAAGAATGCTATCCGGCTGCAGAGAAGGAACTTTGGAAGTAGAATGCAGATGAAAACATGTGATTTTTCACTTCTTATTTAGGGTTTTGTTTTGGAGTTTGGGTTTATATGAGTATTCTCTTACACAAATGAACAATATGGAAATATGTTTTGTATGATGATACATGAATAAGCCAGATCAAATTGCTTACCATCTCCAGGAGGCAGGGAGAGAAGGAGACAACTTGAAATAAAAAACTCAGAAAACTTTTGTGAAAATTTGTTATTATATGTAATTGGTAAAAACAAAATATATTATGTATATAATATCTAACTATTAAATAATGATATTATATTAACATATAAATATAAAATAAATCTAATACATGTTTAATAATATTATAAACATAATGTTAAATAAACATACAATTATAATATTGAATAAATATTTTCTATATAAAAGAAGAGCAGTTAGGGTTAGGCAATGGGAGTTGTGACTTGCCCAGAGTCACACAGCTGGGAAGTATCTGAGCCAGATTTAAACCCAAGACCTCCTGTCTCTATGCTCTGGGCTTTCAATCCACTGAGCCACCTAGCTGCACCCTCCCTGGATAATCCTTAGGGGGACATCATACTCAGGAAAAAGATGATGCCTCTCACAACTTCCTAGTTTTGTTACCCTGGGCAAGTCACTTAACCCCCATTGCCTAACTCTTTAGATTCTTTTATCTTGAAACCAATATGGAGTGTTGATTCTAAGATACAAAGTAAGAGTTTTAAAAAAAAGAAAGAAAAAATATTACAAGGGAATGAAGATTGGGGAGGGAAAGAGAGAGACGGTAGGAAAGGAGGGAGCAAGGAAAGAAATAGAAAAGAGAGAAAAGGGGGGAGAGAAGTTAAGAGATAAAAAAGAAAAAGAAGAAAAAGGAGAGAGGGAGAAAAAACAAGGAAGGAAAAGGGAAGTTATGGAAGGAAAGTGGAAAGGAAGGGAAGGGGAAGGAAAGGAAGAAGAAAGAAAAGGAGAGGAAGAAGAAAGAAGGAAATAAGGAAGAAGGAAGGAAGGAAGGAAGGAAGGAAGGAAGGAAGGAAGGAAGGAAGGAAGGAAGGAAATAAGGAAGGAAGGAAGGAAGGAAGGAAGGAAGGAAGGAAGGAAGGAAGGAAGGAAGGAAGAAGGAAGGAAGGAAGGAAGGAAGAGGAAGGAAGAAGGAAGGAAGGAAGGAAGGAAGGAAGGAAGGAAGGAAAGGAGAGAGGGAGGGAGGAAGAGAGGGAGGGAGTTAGATATAGGAGGAAGGAGGTTGTGTGATGGAGGGTCTCTTCTTTGGCTTCTCCTGTCTGGTAGAAAAAGTCCCAGACACGGAGTCAGAGGAGCTGGGTTCGGACTCGACTTTCCTCGCTTCTACCAGCGTGACCTCGTGGATATAGTCCCTTCGTTTTTCCCCTTCCGTAAAACGAGGATGCTCTCCATCATGGTCCTTTTTCCTCCCAGAGCCCTGGACAACATCGCAGGCTGGAGAACTCCGTTCCCTTGCGGTTCGCTGCTCCTCCATGCACGGCCGGCAGATGGCGGTGTGGGGCAAGGTCTAGGCTGGGCGGGAAGCGGGAAGCCAGCAGGAAGCGGAGGAGGACCGAGCCGGACTGGACAGGAGCAGGAGTGCGGCGCGGGCAGCGCTGATGACCCCTTGAGCCCGGCTGGCCCCCGCGGGCCGAGGAGGGTAAGAGCCTGGGAACTGGGGAGGGGGCGGCCTGGCGTGCTCATGGCCAGGTGACGGGGCGGGTTGGGGCCCGGCTCGGTGGGCTGGGGGTCGAGAAGGGGGTTCCCCGCTGTGCACCGCAGCGCGGTTGGGAAGCGACCCCGGGCAATCCCCAGCCTTCATCTTCTCCTCCCTGCCAGGCTCTGAGCCCTGCGGATCCAGCGCGCCCCGGGGCCCCAGGATGGGGGTGCTCAGAGTGGGACTGTGCCCCGCCTCACCCAGGAGATGATCCAGCTGCTCAGGGGCGCGGGCATCAAGACAGGTAACGGGGCATGCGTGCATAGGACCTGGATTCAAATCCTGACCCTGGCACTTACTGGGTAGCCACGGAGAGAATCTAGACCAAAATTCAAACAGGACTTTCGACATTTACTTGTTGTGAGACTATTGGCCCTTAACCGAAACCAGCCTCAGTTTCCTCATCTGTAAAATGGGGATAATAACAGCTCCTGCCCTGCAGAGATGTTGTGAGGATCAGAAGAGATGCCTCATTGTCAGAGCACTGAAACCTGAAAGCTAGCTCTTATTAAATAGTATATTATTATACACTGTATATAACCTATATTATATACATAGGGTAGGCATGTTATATTCTATAGTACATTATTATATACAGAATATATACATACTGTATGTGGTATGTTGTTATTTACATAGAAATGCTAGCTATGTGACCTTAGATAAATTACTGTGGGCCTCAGTTTCCTCATCTGTAACTACATTACCCTCCAAGTCTGTAATCCTAAAAATCAGAACTTCCAATTCCTCCTTGTTCATTTATTTATTTATTATTTTTTAAAATCCTCATCTTCTGTCCTAGTGTCATCTCACGCAGAAGAGAGATAAAGGTTAGGCCGTGGGGATTAAGGGACTTGCCCATAAGTGACTGTGTTCAGATTTGAACCCAGGACCTCCCACATCCTATCCAGGTCTGAAGCTCTAGTCACTGAGCCACCCAGCTGCCCCAGCAAGCACTTATTAAGCACTTTCTGTGTGCAGAGCACCTTGCTGAGGCTGGGGGGATACAGAGAATGGCAGCAGCCCGAGTTAAATGGGAGTGATATTTGTGTTATATACCCAGTAGAGTCACGAGGAAGATGTTTTGTTTTGTTTCTTAATTTTTATAAACTCACATTTATAGAACAATCTCAGGTTTTACCAAGCGCTTTATAGTGTGTAATCTCATTTAATTCTTGCCAGCCTTGTGCAGTGGGTGCTGCTATTATAGCTACTTTACAGATGGGCTCAGAAAAGTTAAATAATCCTTACCATGCTCTCTGCAAAAATATTATGGAAGGAGCAGGGAGGTAGCCAGACCTTGATGTAGGAGGCCCTGGGTTCAAATGTGGCCTCAGATGCTTCCTAGCTGTGTGACCCTGGGCAAGTCACTTAATCCTGTTTGCCTAGCCCTTACTCTTGTGCCTTAGAGTTGTTATGGAAAGTAAATATTTAATATATGTTAATATAATATAATGAATATATTATTCATATGATATATTTATATTTATTTCTTATATCTTCAGGGGGGCCACGGGTGTGGAATGTTGAATGTACAGCCAGATAGGGTTAATAAATATATTTATTATAAATAATATATTTATATATAATAACTTTAAATTAATTAATTAATTAAAATACAAATAAATAAACAAATGAGTGAATGACAGGCAGGTAGGTGGCTCAGTGGATTGAGAGTCAGGCCTGGAGTCAGGAGGACCTGGGTTTAAATCTGGCCTCAGATACCTCCTAACTGTGTGACCCTGGGCAAGTCACTTGACTCCCGTCACCTAGTCCTTAGCTCTCTTCTGCCTTAGAACCAATATGTAGTATTGGGTCTAAAATGGAAGGTAAGGGTTAAAAATAAATGAATCAGTATTTATTGACTGTCTAATACATCCCTTTCTATGCCCTTACCCAACTTCATTTCCTCTGTTCTGTATCTCTTTCCAGTGGTGGACCTTGTCTCTGCAGACCTGGAAGAAGTATCTCGGAAATGTTCCCTGTCTTATAAGGTGAGAGCAAGATGGCCTCCTCTCTGGAGCTGAGCCCCTGCATCTTTGAGTGGCCAGACCCCCACCTGCACAAGGGGAGATCTCAGGGGGAGTCTTTAACAGTAAGAAGCCTGGGCAGAGGAATAAGGAAAACCCTGACTCCCTTTATCTTTGCATATTTACAGGGTTCTCACAAGCTTAGGCTAAAATGTTCCTTCCTTCCTTCCTTCCTTCCTTCCTTCCTTCCTTCCTTCCTTCCTTCCTTCCTTCCTTCCTTCCTTCCTTCCTTCCTTCCTTCCTTCCTTCCTTCCTTCCTTTCCTCCCTTCTTCCTTAAAATACCCTTACCTTATCTCACAGAACTCATACTAAGCATCTGTTCTGAGGCAGAAGAGTGACCAAGGGCTAGACATTGAGGATTAAGTGACTTGCCCAGAATCCCCTAGCTAGGAGGTATCTGAAGCCAGGTTTGAATCCTAGAACGTCCTGTCTAGCTGCCCCTCCTCCCTTCTTTTCCAAAGGGGCGGGGGGCACAGGGGGGTAGACTGTCGAATGCACAACCAGAGAGGGTAATTCTGGTTCTGCTAAATCCCTTTTTTCTTTTCTTTAACCTTTATGACAAGGGTTAGCTCTTTAGGTTAAGGAGTTGGGGGTAAATCTGTTCTTGGAGGTGAATGTGATAGAGAAGGAAAAAAATGTAAAAATAAAATGAAAATGTTTTCTGTTCCTGGACCCACCCCCACCCCCATTCTGGGCCTTGTCGGGGGCAGGCCCTTGTGGCTGTGAGACGAGTATTGCTGGTTCAGTTCTCCTCTTTCCCCTTCAATGGTGCTGACCTCTATGAAGAACTCAAGACCTCCACAGCGATCCTTTCGACAGGCATGGCAAGGTTTGTTTTGGGAAAGAGACTTCCCCCCTGGCTTAGGCTTTAAGACTTGAGTCTAGACAACCCATTCTGTTTTCTTTCTTTCTTTCTTTCTTTCTTTCTTTCTTTCTTTCTTTCTTTCTTTCTTTCTTTCTTTCTTTCTTTCTTTCTTTCTTTCTTTCTTTCTTTCTTTCTTTCTTTCTTTCTTTCTTTCTTTCTTTCTTTCTTTCTTTCTTTCTTTCTTTCTCTCTCTCTCTCTTTCTCTCTCTCTCTCTCTCTCTCTCTCTCTTTCTTTCTTTCTTTCCCTTCCTTCCCTTCCTTCCCTTCCTTCCCTCCTTCCCTCCCTCCCTCCCTTCCTTCCTTCCTTCCTTCCTTCCTTCCTTCCTTCCTTCCTTCCTTCCTTCCTTCCTTCCTTCCTTCCTTCCTTCCTTCCTTCCTTCCTTCCTTCCTTCCTTCCTTCCTTCCCTTCCATCCTAGAATCAATACCATATATTGGTTCCAAAGCAGAAAAGTGCTAAGGGCTAGGCCATGGGATTAAGTGACTTGCCCAGGGTCACACCGCTAGGAAGTATCTGAAGACAGATTTGAATCCAGGAGACCTCCTGTCTCCAAGCCTGGCTCTCTATCCACTGAGCAACCTAGCTGCCCATTTTTGTATCAGTTCAAAGACAGAAGAGCAGTGAGGGCTGGGCAATCAGGGTTAAATGACTTGCTCAGGGTTCTATAACTAGAAAGTGTCTCAGGTCAGATTTGAACCCAGGACCTCCTGTCTCTGGGTCTGATTCTCAATCCATTAAGGCTCCCAGATGTGGATGCCCCACTCCCACTCCAGCTCAGTTTTCAAAGTACTGTGTGGTCTGGGATTGGAAGTTGAGCTGGACTCTCCCTTCCTCCTGCCCCTAGATATGACATCAGGCTGGTGAGTCCTTGTTATGCTTTGTCTGTGTTTCTCCTACAAACCTTCTGGAGGGCAGGCCCTGGGTTTTCTTTGTCTTTGCCTCTCTTCTAGGACCAGCCACAATGAATTTCAGTTTGGCAATTAAATAATTTAATTAATTAATTAATTTATGGTATATTACACATAATATAACAGGTTATAGGTCTATTACATGCATTATGTATATTTCACATAATATAACAGATTATGTGAATGTTATATATGTATTATGTATATATTATACATATAATATAACATTATAAATAAAATAAATTGAGAAGGATAATCCCTGCCTCCAACTTCCTGACTCCTGGAGATGTCTTAGAGAATAAATAAGGTTAAGCCCAAAGCTGAAATTATATTCTTATTTGTTCCTAAGTGGGTGGTGAAATTGGAAATGGAGAAAAATTAGGAGGACAGGGATTCGTGCCAAACTACCATGTGAAATTTAGTAGATACTTAGAAGTAAGCCGTACATAATAGAGGTTCCGAGTATCCTATACAATCCTCTTTTTTTTTTCATAGTTTTTATAAGGAAATGTTTTGGTGTGTTTGGTTTTTTTAGGTCACCTCATCTATAAAACAGGACTGACAGTATACTTCCTTCTCCACCGGGTAGACCAGGAAATGTTCACATTTGTTGATATTTTTCAAGTTTATTTACCATAAAAAAGTAGTTGGTTTTTTTTTTTTTAAGTAGAAATGGGAAGCTGATCTGAAGGGAATGATGATTAGTTCAGTTTTAAATAGATTGTGTTTGAGGTGACAACAGGACATCCTAGTATGGGTGTTCTTTAAGCAGATGGAAATATGGGGCTGGTAGATATTTAACAAAGGATGGCTGGGGGCACCCTAGTGCATAGAGCATAAGGCCTAGAGTCAGGAAGTCCTGAGTTCAAATGTGGGATCAGACCCTGGGCAAGTCACGTCATCTTGTTTGCCTCAGTTTCCTCATCTGTCACATGAGCTAGAAAAGGAAATGGCAAACCACTCCAGTATCCTTGCCAAGAAAACCCTGCATGGGGTCAAAAAGATTCAGACACAGCTGATCGACTGAACAAAAATATTTGTTATGACTACTAGTTCTCCAGAAGAAAAAAAAAAGTACAAACCACACACACTTCTCAGTTTAAACCACATTATTAAAATTTTTCTCCCAGTAGTCTAGACAACAAAACAATAAATTACACTCTGATGTGCATCATTTTCTGATTTCAGACATTTAAATGCTCACACTGAAAATTTAACCATCAGCTCTTGGTTCTGCAGCGTAGAAGAGAGAAACCTCTTCATTTCCTTTTTACCTTAGCAGATGAATGAGTATTTGTAGATACTTAAAAGAGAGCAGAGGGATCAAGCCAAAATCCTGGGAAATATTCATAGCAGTAGACAAAGAAGATGTTTTAGAATGAGAGGACTAGGAAATCAAGTCACAGAAGCCACCAAAAGGGAGAATTTTTTTTTCCTCTTTGCTTCTGTCTTACAATAGATAGTAAATATCAGCTCCAAGGCCTGGCTCTCTCCACTGAAGGGCTGAACAAAAATGCTTTAACAATTGCTTCTCCAGAAAAAAATGTACGAACAAGGACAGAATACAAACAAGAATATACCTAGCTGTCCCAGAAAGGCGGGCTTTTAAGGAATAGTGTGAGACCGTCTCCAGGCCTGAAAGGACTATGTAGGATAAAGACTGAGAAGAGAGCGTTGGATTTGATGATGTTCTGAATCAAGTGCTGGAGCTGGGAATCAGGAAAACCTAGGTTCACCTCCTACCTCTGTGGTCTTGAGGAAAAAAGACGGAGGAGATTCTTTCTTTCTTATTTTCCTTCCTACCTCCTTGAAAGATGGATGACTCTCTCCCTTTCTCCTTTGCTGTCAGACTGGACAAGCTGCTGGACTCTGGTCTCTACACTGGGGAGGTCACTGAAATCACCGGAGCCCCAGCCAGTGGCAAAACCCAGGTAGGATGGCAGAGCATCCTGGTGCCAGCCGCCCGCCCTGGTGGGTCCCAGCGCCAGGGTCTGCTGGTGATAATTCTCTCCTGTGGCTCTTGGAGGCCGGAGGTGGGAGTGTTGGCAGGTAGCCCTGATGCCAGCTCTCTGAGGACCACGGATTGTCCTTTGGGTCACCATCTCACAGTTCAGTGCCTGGTGGGTAGCAGAAACGGAAAACGGGTTTTATTGGCCAGCATTTTTCTAGGCAGGGCTTCTGGGCCCCTGTAGACGAGGGAACAGAGCTGGGTTATCCTGCAGGCAGCAGCTCCAGAGGTTAGGTGAGCTGCGTGAAATAAGTAGTTCTGTGCCCAGCTCAGAGCTCACGCCGCCTCCCTCTGTCTGTCCTCCATCCAGGTGTGCCTCTGCACCGCTGCCAACGTGGCCCACAGCCTGGGTCAGAACGTCCTGTACATCGACTCCACCGGAGGCCTGACAGCCTCCCGCCTCCTTCAGCTGCTTCAGGCCAAGACTGAGGACGAAGAGGAGCAGGTCAGGGCGTGAAGGGTACCTCCGTTGAGAGCATCTTTGGACATTCTGGTCCTGGAAATTTTAGCCTCCCCTGAAAGATCCGTCATCTCACTCCCCTATTTTCAGATCCACAGACCTGCTTTAGGTCTCCTTGGTTGCTGTTAATAGTCTTTACCAGTTGTGTGACCCAGCACAAATCACTCAACCTATTTGCCTCAGTGTTCTCATCTGTAAAATGGAGATAATAACACCTCTTTCCCAGGGTTGTTATAAGGATCAAATGAAATAGTAATACTCTTAGAATGGTGTCTGGGGGGCAGCTGGGTGGCTCAGTGGATGGAGAGCCAGGCCTAGAGACGGGAGGTCCTGGGTTCAAATCTGGCCTCAGACACTTCCCAGCTGTGTGACCCTGGGCAAGTCATTGACCCCCATTGCCTAGCCCTTACCACTCTTCTGCCTTGGAGCCAATACACAGTATTGACTCCAAGACGGAAGGTAAGGGTTTAAAAAAAAAAAGAATGGTGTCTGGTACAAAATAAACATACATATATATATATATATATATATATATATATATACACATATACATATATATATATGCAAGTTATTATAGTCTTTACCAGCTGTGTGACCTGGGCACAAATCACTTAACCATTGCCTCCGTTTCCTCATCTATAAAATAATAATTTTACATGATGATATAATATTATGTAATATAATAATAGCTTCCTCTCCCAGTGATGTTGGGAGGATCAAACAAACGTGAAGTGTTTAGCAGACTTTAAAGCGCTATGTAGATGCCAGCTGTTGGCACGATTCTGAACCCCACAAGTGGGGACTTGGGGACCCTGACGCCCATGTTTCTCCCTCTTACCAGGCAAGGGCTCTGCAGAGCATCCACGTGGTGCGTGTGTTTGACATCTTCCAAATGCTGGATATGCTACAGGACCTCCGGGGTAGCATCTCGCAGCAGGTGAGCCCCCTTTCCTGGCGCCCCCGGAAGATGCGCAGGGTGGTCTCTCCTTTTATGTCTGCGATTGTCCAGCTCTCTGAGATGACCAGCGAGTCATGCCTCCAAGATGGGCATTATGGAATCGTAGAGTTCTTCCTAGCTGTGTGACTCTGGGCAAGTCACTTAACCCCAACTGCCTGCCCTTTGCCACTCTTCCATCTTAGAATGGCTACTAAGGCAGAAGGTGAGGGGTTTAAATATAAAGAAATATAAGGTTTTCTGGTTGCTGCTTATTTCACTGATAATTTCACGTCTACAGCTGTAGGTGGGAGATAGAAACATGTCTCCCCTTCATTTTTCTTTTCTGAAGTAGCAAGTTTATGCTTTTTTCCCCCTAAAAAGATATTTTATTTCCCCAATTATGTATAATAACAATTTTTAGTATTTGTTTTCTAAAACTAAGATCCAAATTGTCTCCCTTCTTCCCTTCCCTCCCCCTGCTCAGAGAAGGTAGGCACATCTGATCTGGGTTATACATGTAGTATCATAGGTTTATCCTGTAAGGGTCATCCCCTGCCCTGGAGGCTACTCGGGAAGGACGGAAGCCCAGAGGACCACCTGTACTGTCTTTCCCTCTCCAGGTGACCAGTGCTTCGGGGCCAGTGAAGATAGTGGTGGTGGATTCAGTCTCTGCAGTTGTCTCCCCTCTCCTGGGGGGCCAGTACAGTGAGGGTGAGTAGAGGCTACAGGAAAACGGCCCCCAGATTGCCGGGGAAAGCTTGGGGGATCCTTGTCCTTGAGTCTCCTCGTGAGGCTGTAACCCCCCCATTCCTTCTCGCTCTCTGAACCATCTTTTCCTTTCTAAGGTTTGGCCTTAATGATGCAGCTTGCCCGGGAGCTCAAGACCCTGGCCCGGGAACTGGGAATAGCCGTCTTGGTGAGTGAAACAGCGCTTAGGGCCTGGCGTGCCCCAATTCCCTCTGTTTTTGCAGCAGCCGAGGATGTGGTTTTCTTTTTTTGATTCAAAGATATTTTATTTTCCTAAGTACACGTTATAATCATTTTCAACATCCATGTTCCAAAATTATAAGATCGAAATCATCTCCTTCCCTTTCCCTTTTCCTTCCCCACTCCTGGAGATGGTAAACAATGTAATCTGGATTATACCATCCTGCAAAACACACTTCCATATTGGTCATCGTTGTCAGAGAATCCTCAGATAATACCAAAACCTCCCAATAAAACCGTAAGTAAAGTGATGGGGAAAATGGTACACTCTGCTCTGCCTTCCGACTCCAACAGTTCTTTCTCTGGAGGTGGAGAGCATCCTTTGCCATAAGTCTTTTAGAATTGTCCCAGCTCGCTGTATTGCTGAGGGTGGCGATGTCTTCCACAGTTGATCATCGAAGGAGAGAGGCAGAGATAGAGAGGGAGGTGGGGGAAGGGAAGGGGGGAGAAAGGGGGAGAGAAGAGGAATGGAGGAGAGAAAGAAAGGGAGAGAGAAGCAGAAAGCGGAAGAGTGGAGAGAGCGAGAGAGCGAGCAAGCACTGGACCTGGAATCAGGAAGACCTGAGCTCACCTCCAGCTTAGATGCTTATAGGCTTATAAGGCAAGGCCCTTAACCCCTGTTGCCTAAGCCCTTACAGCTCTTCCACCTTGGAGCCAATATTTAGTATCAATTCCAAGACAGAAAGTGCCATAGAAATGCTGGATGCTGCTGCAGAGAAATGGCCTGCCCTTTAGGAGTATTGTTTTTCCTGCCACGTGGAGGAGGGATGGAGAAGAGGCTGGAGGCAGGCTGGCCCCTGAGGAGGCCAAGGATCTATGGCTTGAATGTGGTCCAGAGAGGGGCAGAGGCCGAATTGATGAGATATGGCCACTGATTGGCTGTGGAGGATGTGGGTAAAGGCTTGGGAAATCTCAAAGCATCTACATATATTTTAATTATTATTATTAATATTTTAATTTTTTAAGACAAGTGGCCTGGCCAGCATCACTCCTAGTGCTCATGGGGGAGAAGTGGAACGTGGAATGAGGGATTGGGGATAAGGACCAGTCTTTTCTGTTGAAGGTGACAAATCACGTGACCAGGGAGAGAGACAGTGGGGTGCTCAAGCCCGCCCTAGGACGTTCTTGGAGTTTTGTCCCAAGCACTCGAGTGCTCCTGGAAGCCCGGGAAGGGTCCCAAGTCCCACATGGCTGCCGGGTGGCCTCCCTGACCAAGTCTCCAAGACAGGTGAGGAGGCCCAGTTGGGGAATCCAATGCTGGGAAAGAAAAGAAATTTGGGGCACTTCCTATACCATTCATTCCTCCTTGCCCCCCGCTCTTTCCAGGGGTCCTTTTGGACAGAGGATGGGTGTTAGCACAGAGGCTTCAGGGGGATGGGTTTCCCTCTGGGCATGTCATTTAATCTCTGCCTCAGTCTCCTCACTTGTAAAATGGGAA
Source organism: Monodelphis domestica (assembly GCF_027887165.1). NCBI lineage: Eukaryota > Metazoa > Chordata > Mammalia > Didelphimorphia > Didelphidae > Monodelphis > Monodelphis domestica. Next base: position 499,989,312 of record NC_077228.1, read on the forward strand.
TAATAGTAGCCCTTACCTCTCAGGTTTTTGTGAGGATCAAATGAGATAATATTTGCAAGAAATACTTAGCACAGTGCCTGGCACATAGTTGGCACTTAATAAATGCTTACTCCTTTTCCCTTTTCTGTGGTGTTTTGGTACATTATGGGCTTGCTCATTCATTCATTTATCAATCATGCATTGTTTATAGAGCATCTTCTATGCCCTACTGGTTCTGTGCTAGGTCTAGCTCAGAAGGAGACAAGGATGGACTCAGTGTTGTCTCTGTCCTATGGGAACTGCCCATCTAGTTAGGGAAGTTGTACATAAAAAGCTATTGATTGCATATGGAAATGCTCACATAATTTGATGTTTGTTAAATTCAGAATAAAACAATATACAAACCTGCTTTTGGACAAGGGACAGCTAGGTGGCTCTGTGGATTAAGAGCCAAACCTGGAGACGGGAAGTCCTGGGCTTAAATGTGGCCTCAGACACTTTTATGACCTTAGGCAAGTCACTTAACCCCATTGCCTGACCCTTACCTTTTCTGCCTTGTAACCAATATTTAGTATAGGTTCTAAGAAGGTAAGATTTCTTTTTAAAGCTATAGAACAAAAAGATGATGATTTGTGCATAGGAGAGGTCCAGATTTCTAGAAAAGTCTTGAAGAGGGAAAGAGAATAAGGATAATGAAAGATAGAGCCCAGAGGAGAGAGGCTTCAGTGGAAGAAGTAGTATTTGAAAAGGGATAGTTCTTTTTTTTAATTAAATTAAATTTTTATTCTGAGAATAACAAATATCAAATAGAATGGGCATTTACTTGTGGGCAGTAGGACAAAAGAAGAGAATGGCACATGAAATTGTAGATCTCTTTGTTTACTTGCATTTCTTTTTTTTTTAACCATTACCTTCTGTTTTAGAATCAATACTGTATATGGGTTCCAAGGCAGAAGAGTGCTAAAAGCTAGGCAATGGGGATTAAGTGACTTCCCCAGCGTCACCCACAACTAGAAAGTATCTAACACCAAATCTGAACTTGTGAGATGAGTCTTCCTGACTCCAGGCTCAGCACTCTATCCACTGAGCCCCCTCGTTGCCCCAACCCCTCTAGAAAAAGAAATTTATTATTTTTTGGGGGGGGAATTTTATTTAATTAGTTAATTTAGAATATTTTTCCATGGTTACAAGATTCATGTTCTTCCTCTTCCCTCCTCCCAATCACCCTCCCCTAGCTGATGTGCAATTCCACTGGTTTAATATGTGTCATTGATCAAGACCTATTTCCATATTATTGATATTGGCACTAGGATGATTGCTTAGAGTCTACATCCCCAATCATATCCCCATCAAACTATGTGATCAAGCAGTTGTTCTTCTTCTGTGTTTTTACTCCCACAGTTCTTCCTCTGAATGTGGAAAGCATTCTTTTAGAGAAAGAAATTTAAAGAAAGAAAAATAATAAATACAATTTCCATAGGCATTTAGCAGAAAGGCATTCCAGGTAGAAAGCATATCAGGAACCTAATACATGCTTGTTGAGTCTCTGGTCTCAAACAAAGGCTCAGGAAACTGGAAAGTACAGTGGAGATAAGTTTAGGAAAGAGCAAGTCATGGGCTTTGGCTAGAACTTGGGGTACAAAAGGGGAAAAGGGTGAGGAAATAAGGCTGGAAAATTAGGTTTGAGCTGGATCATTTCCTTGCACCTTGACTCAGTTCTCCTTTTTGTCAAACCTGGGAGAGACATTTCTCTAAGGGGTTCTTTACCTTTCTTGTGCCCGGGACCCCTTGGGCATAGTCTGGCAAAGCCTTCAGACCCTTTTTCAGATTGAAGTTTTGAATGCATCAAATAAAATACACAGAATTACAAAGGAAACTTAATTATATTGAAATACAATTGTTAAAAAAAATTTTTTTTAAGTTCACAGGCTCCAGGTTAAGAGCCTTTGGGCTAAGTTTTGTGTGTGTTTGTGTTTTTTTCCCTTTAATTAAATATATTTTATTGATGCCATTTTTCTTTATAGTAGCTATTTTCCCTTTCCACTAGATCAGGATTTCCTAGTTTCCTGTTGGGAAAACAATGTAGCATCTTTATTTTTACTAAATTTTGACTGAAATTTAGCATTTCTTTTGCTTATTTAAAAACACGATTCCAGGGGGTTGAAAGAACACCAGGCCTGGTGATAGGAGGTCCTAAGTTCACATGTGGTCTCAGACACTTTCTAGCTGTGTGATCCTGGGCAAGTCATTTAACTCCCATTGCCTAGCCCTTGTCCTTTTGTCTTAAAGTTGCTACTACAACAGAAAGCCACAGTTAAAAAAAAAAAAACCGGGAGGGAGGAAAAGAAAATGATCTTTGTCTTTAATGAAAAATGCATGGAAATGATCAAATAAAATACTATAAAATTAAAAAAAAAAAAACCTCAACCATGTTTCCAAGAAGAGTCTGCCATAGATTTTATCACACTATGCCAAAAAATACAAAAAAGATGAAGATCCCTAGTTCTAGACAGAATCTCCCTTTTGACAAAGAAAATGCCATATCCAACAATTTATACATTATTCAGTCCCAGTAGTCCCCTGCTTGTCTGGAGGCGATACACTTCCTTGTCAGCCCTTCAGGACTTTACTGGTTTTTATTCAGAGTTCAACAAACTCTGATCTTTTCTCATTTATTTTGTTGCAGACCTAGGGCTTGCTGTTTTCTTGGTTTTGCATCTTTCATTATGGATTAATTCACACAGATCTTCCTGTGTTTCTCTGAATTCCTCATGTTCATTATTTCTTTCTTCATTAAAATATTTAATCTACTCAAATATACCACAGTTTTGATGAGTGGGTTTTTTTGTAGTGAAAGAAAAAAGTTTAATTAATAAAAGCAAGGTAATATCGAGGGAATTTGGCAACAGCATATCCTGTATCCATGGACCAAACTGGTGATGAGTCTTCTGTTGATCACCCCAGATCCTGACCCCAGTCTCAAAGACAGTCTAGAGGAGCCAGAACCTTTTAGGACAGTGACTTGACCTTCACTTCTGAAGGTTTACTCCTGTGACATGGGAATGGAAATTGGCCTCAAGTCCTGATTTGTTCTCTTTGCCTAGATTTTTTCTTTTTTTTTTAATTATAAATTTGCAAAATATCAGCAAAAATGAATGTTTCCACATACAAAGAACAGAAAAAAGCACATTTAATGTAAAATAAATCTATTATTATACTTTTATTTTATTTATTTATTTAAATTAATTATTTTTAAATTTTAATTAATTTTCTTGGTTTATTGTATTATACATGGATACATATGCTATACACAAAACTATTATACAGAGGCTTTTAAAATATGTACATGTTAAAATTAATATGTGCATATTAAATAATATTACAAATATAACACATCACATTACCTAAATAACATCGTAGCTAGATAGTACAGTGCATAAGATTACTGAACTTGGAACCAGGAAGATTTGAGTTCAAATCCTTCCTCACAAATCTGGCCTCAGATACTTCCTAGCTGTGTGACTCTGGGCAAGTCACTTAACCCCCATTGCTGGGCCCTTACTGCTCTGCTTCCTTGGAACCAATATGGTGTGTTGATTCTAGGATAGAAGAGATGGGTTTATTAAATAAATTAATAAAGAAAGGTTCAAATTAATATTATCAAAAAAATAAAAATAAAAATTTAAAAATCCTTCCTTAGAAACTAGTTATATGACTTTAGGTAAGTCATACCTCTGCCTACCTCAATTTCTTCATCTCTAAAATTGAGATAATATACTTTTATGACAAATATATAATAAATTAACATATAATTATTAGGCTTTTATGGGTGTCATTTGATGCAAATGCTTTTTTTCCACTCTTCTTTGTCTTTTTTTCCAGTTTGTCTTCATTGATTTTATTAATGCAAAAGCTTTTAAATTTTGCATTGTCAACATTATCTTTTATGATCTTTATGGTTTGTTTGGTTAAGAATTTTCCTGCAGCTATTTTTCAAATAATTTGATTAGCAGCAGTTACAGCTAAGACCTGGCTAGCTGGAATAGTGAATTCCCTTGAAATAGTTGTGTGTATTTGTATTAACACTGTTTAAAGTTATAATTATATAAAATAATGTCATTGGTTCTAAGAGCCCAGTGGAAAGATGTGGCACAAATTAGAATAATGGGACTGCTTCTTGGAATTCCTTCTTTGTACTAGTCAAGACCTTGCTGTCTTCTATTGGAAGGGCACCTTTTGTAATAGAGAAGTGGTTGGTTAATCATTGTTAGGAAAGCCTACTCCATTAACACCCAGCTAGGCTGTGGTTCCTATGGAGGGCTGGATGGAGGTCCTAGATCTCAGGGTCTTGAGCATTATTGGTCAGTGCTTTCTGTGCATTTCAACAAAAATTGACAAAAGTCTGCAATATATAAGCTGCTGTTGTGCTAAGTGTAGGAGATGCAGAAACAAAAATTAAAAAAAAATTAACCCCCTCCCCCAAAAGCAGCCTCAAGGAGCTTCTATTCAATTAGGAGGTCATGGTCTGTGCACAGATAAGTAAATCTAAGATCATTTGAAGATACAGAAAGAATGAGCAAAAGGGGAGGTGGGGGTGGAGGTTAAGAGAAAATTAGAAAGTCCAGGGTTCATATCCTACCTCATGCCCTAACTTCAGTTTCTTCATTTTTAAATAATAAAATATAAGATTTTTATATTAGTTACATTTTAATTATGTGAAAATATAAATGATACAAAATAGATTTTAAAATAAAAAAAATAACAAAATAGCCTTTATATGATCCTCATAATAACCCTAGAAAATAGATGCTATTATTATCCTCATTTTATCATTTATTTATCTATTTATAATGGAAACAAACAAACAAACACCCCCCCCCCCCGCCAAACCCTTATTTTCTGTCTTAAAATCAAACAAGGCAGAAGAATGGTAAGAGCTAGGCAATGGGGGTTAAGTGACTTGCCCAGGGTCACATAGCTAGAAAGTGTCTAAGGCCACATTTGAACCCAGGACCTCCCATCTCTAGGTCTGGCTCTCAATGCACAGAGTCATCTAACTCCCTCCCCCCCCCCCCCCCATCTTTATTTTACAGATAAGGAAGCTAAAGAGGGCGAGGTTAGGTGACTTTCCCAGGGTCACATAGCCATCAAGGATGTGGGGCAGAATTTGAACAAGTCCAGCATTCTGTCTAGCAATGGGGTTTGGAATCGTTGGCCCTTTTGGTCCTTTCCATCTCCAAACCTTTGATCCCATGGGAGTGGTCTAGGTGTGGGGGAACAGCCTGAAGACAGGATATGAGATGCTGAAGCAGTGACCAGCTTGGGCAGGATGTCTTATAGGTGAAGAGGACTAACATGAAATAAGTCTAGAAAGGTAGACTAGAACCAGATTAAGGAGAGTGATGTGCACATTTCTTCTTCTTAATTATCTTTTATTCTTCTCTGTACTAATTAACATGCAATGATAACACTTCTCTACAATAAATATAATTTAGTCCATCACCACAGTTACCTTTATTTTTAGGCAAACTGCACTCTTTTTTCCATTTGTCTTTGTCCCCAAGGCCAGGCTCCTTTGTACAATTCAATGAATTATTCATGAATAGATGGAGGGAGGGAAGGGGGATCCCTCTTTCTTTATATTTTCATCTGTTTTAAGCATGGCTAGTTCCCCACTACTGGTATATGGGGGAGAAATTCCAAGGACTGGAGAAGGAATTTCTAGGGTAATATTCTGTTTTGTGGTCTGTCTTGTAGAAAGAGCACAAGATTGGTGGGGGGGCAGGATCAGAATTTACATCTCATCTGTGCCCTGTGCGACCTTGAACAATTCATTTAACCTCTCTAGGTCTCAGTATCCTTGTCCATCAAAATAGAAATGGTACTAGATGCCCTCCCAGGTCCTTCCAAATGATCCCATTTCTATCACGTCTCTTCCATCTGGACTTGGAGATAATGTTAGCTAGCATTTGTATAGCCCTATATTATATTATTATTATAATTAAAATATATTATACTGTTATATTTTGTTATATATTATGATATATGATACCATTACACATTATTATATTATACGATTAGAATTTGTTATATCACAAAATATAATATACTATTGTGTATTATATATTACTAAATGTCATGCTATTGTGTATTATATTATTACATATTATAATTTATATTATTATATACTTTATACTATACTATTGTATATTATTCTGTAGCATACTATTACATATTATAATTTATATTTATATATTTATAATTTATATATATTTAAATTAGACATAATTTCTATATAATTATATGATATATATTTTATATTTATATTGTTATATATCATGCTATGTTACTATATTATACTTATTATGTATTTATATGAGATCTTACACTATGCTAAGAGTTTTACAAATATTATCTCATTGGATTCTCACAACAACCCTAGGAGGTAGGGGCTGTTATCATCTGTGTTTTACAGATGAGGAAACTGAGGCAAACAGAAGTTAAGCGATTTGCCCATGGCCACACAAGCAGTATGTATCTGAGGCTGGATTTTTGGACTTCTTGAGTTGGGCCTGGCGCTCCATCCACAGAGCTGTCTTGCTGCCTCTGAGAAATGCATGAATACATCAATATCCTTGGGTTCCTCAGGCCGAGCATTAACCCCTCTCCCGTGTCCCCTTTCAGCCCACAGGAATCCAGGAGGTGGTAGAAATCGGAAGTTGGGGGACCCCAGAGCTGAGCCCATCGTTAGAGAGAAACAAGCCATAATCTCATCACCCATTTGGAACATGAATAGGCCTCCAAGGCTCCAGCCATCCAGTTTCCAGAGAGGAAACTGGAGCAGTCACAAAGGAGACAGAAAAGCCGTGGTGTCAAAGGATTGGACCAGGTCCCAGAAGGGAAAACCTGAGCTCAGATCTCGCCTATGATCCTGTGAACCTGAGTCATGGGCTTCCCCTCCCTAGGCCTCAGTTTCTTCTTCTGTAAAATGGATTAGATGGTCTCTGGGGTCCCTTCCAATTCTACATCTGTGATCCATCCTCTGTGTAGTTGTTGGAGTTAAAGGTGGTCCAGGGCATGAGGGATCCAGAGTATAATCCTCCAGCTACCTCACCTGACTTCGAAAGGGAAGGGCGTCATTCCTTGTGGGAGATGCTTAGAGCCACAGGTGAGCAAGAGAATCTGAAGCTGTGCCCTGCTCTGGTTATATCGTTTCTCTGTCTGTCTCTGGGAGCCATCGGCTGAAATGAGCTCATCTTTGGCATCCTTGGAGATGGAAACCAACAGTTGGATCCATGGTTCTTGCCGCTTAGGGTCATGATCAGTTGTTTCTGTCCCATGTCCCCACCCCACCCCGCCTCAGTTTCCCCAAACTGGGAACCAGGGCTGGCACATCACTGTGAGAGGAGCTGCTTCTCAGTGCTTTGGGTGGAAATGATTCCTTCCCTTTGTCCTTGGCCTCAATAACAGGAAAGAAATCTAGTAAGCAGCTCTGACCCAAAGCTACCTGATTTCCCTTCAATGAGATGTTTATCCTTTTCTCCCTGTGAGGTCCCCATAAGACCTCTTTCCTCCTTTCTCTTCTGGCTGATTTGGTTTCACACACACCTGCGTGTGTCTCTGTGCTAAAACAGAGGTGAGAAACCAAGTTCTCCTGTTGTCCCAGGGATATAATTTAACCAGGAGAAGAGATGCGACCTGCTGCTGCTGAATATGGCTGCCTGTTTGATATACGGGGTGCCCCGGGGGGCCCATTCCCATTTCAGAATAAGCAAAGGCGGTAAACCCTGGCTGTGTCCATAAACGAGGAGAATGAGTTCACCCAAGATGGACAGCAGGGAAAATTAATACCGCTGTAAATAATACATAGTCCATAATGTCCTTTATGCAGAAATTCATTGCTTATAGCTCAGGGACCCACTATAATTATACCACATGTCTCTGCCAGCTGTACCCCAGCTTCCCACCCCTGTGGGCATGAAATCAGCCCCTGCTGGTCACCAGTACCAGAGCCATCAGGGTGGAATCTGGAACCAGGGAAGGAACCCAAGATAACAGAAGGGGGCAAATAAAAGGCAAATGGGGGAATCCTGCAGCTGTATTTTTTCTTTAAAGTCTTACTTTCTGTCTTAGAATTGATATAAAATATCAGATCCAAGGCAGAAGAGTGGTAAGGGCCAGGCAATTGGGGGTAAGTGACCTGTCCAGGATCAGGGCAAGTCATTTAACCCTGTTTGCTTAGCCCTTGCCCTTCTGACTTAAGAGTGAATACAAAGACAGAAAGTAAGGATTTAAAATAAAAGGGATGGGGGGCAGCTAGGTAGTTCAGTGGGATAGAGAGCCAGGCCTGGAGATGGAAAGTCCTGGATTCAAATTTGGCCTCAGATACTTCCCAGCTGTGTGACCCTGAGCAAATTGACTCAAATTACCTAGCCTTTGCCCTTCTGTCCTAGAGTTATTACTAAGATAGAAAGTAATGGTTTAAAAAAAGGAGGGGGGCTGTCAAACACAACTGAGGTGGGACTATACTGGAGAGAGAAAGATAAAATCAACATAGTTCCTGTATTAAGGAACTTTCTGCTTGGAGAGGAGAGAGTGGCTATCATGCCCTAAATACACGGAAGAACATTCATGGTTGACTTAGCTGACTTTAAGTAGATAAACACAAAATAGAATGAACTTTTAGGAGGAGGTAGTCAGATGATATAATACAGTGATTCTCAAGCTTTTGGTCTCAGAACCCCTTTACAGTCTTCAAAATTACTGAGGATAGCAAAGAGCTTTTTTTTTTTTAAAATATGGGCTATATTTATCAACTTTTACCATATTAGAAGTTAAAACCAAATTTAAAATATTTATTCATTTTAATAATAAACTCATTACATGTTTTTATAAGTAACATTTTCATGGGAAAATAACCATATTTTCCAAAACAAAGACGATTTAGTGAGAATAATATTGCTTTCTTTATTTCTGTAAGTCTCTAATATCTAGCTTAATAAAGACAGCTGGATTCTCCTATCTGCTTCTGCATTCAGTCAGCTGGGATATGTTATTCTGGTTGTAGTGTATGAAGAAAATTATGCTTCATATACTTATGTAACTGGAAAAGGGAAGAGTATTTAAACAAATTTATTTAAATGATATTATTGTGAAAAGGCAACTAAGTAGCACAGTGGATAGAGTGCCAGGCCAAGAGTCAGGAAAACCTGAGATTTGAGATCAGACACTAGTTGTGTGACCCTGAGCAAGTCACCTAGCCCTGTTTACTTCCTCTGTAAATTAAGATGGAGAAAGAAATGCCAAACCACTCCAGTATCTTTGCTAAGAAAATCCTCAAAGAAGTCACAAAGAATCAGACACAGCTGAACAATAGTTATTATGAATCCATTCAAGGGGTTTGAGAAATAAAAACTATTTTAATAATAATGGTTAGACCCACACTGAGCCTTTCTGGAATGGACAGAATATTAATTTGGAGTCAGGAAGACTTAAATCCTGCCTGAGGTACCATCTGAGTGACCCTGGACATCACTGAAACTCCTTTGGCCTCAGTTTCCTTCTTTATAAAATAAAGATAATAATTACACCATCACAGGGTTATTCTGAAGATCAGATGAGTTTTAAAGTGTCAAATGCTTTGCAAACCTTAAAGTGATACCTGAACATCAGCTAAGCATGTGCTGGATGCCCTGGATCCTAATGCTTATGAAGCTTTCAAGGCCTCAAGGAACCTCCAGGACGTGGTAGAGCGTGTCCTAGCAAACCAGCAAGAATCGGAGAAGGTGCCAGGCATGAAGCGGACACTCAACGTCCAGGCATCTCTTATGACCCCTGTGCAGCCCATGCTGGTAAGGAAAGCTCTCTGGCACTTCTGGCCTCTCTTCTTCCCAGACCCTGCCCTTGCCCCATTGTTTTGTCTCCAGGACACTTAGACTTACAGGCCCAAGTCCTTAATGTGCATAGAGACTGGAAAAGACAGTGAAGGTGGGACGAGAATGACTTTCCTATTGGACAGTTGAAAGATACCAACAGGGCAACCAACCCTCGGAGATGGGCCAGGAGACATGGGTGTTGTTAGTCTTTGCCCTACACCGATTATCTATGTGACTATGGGCGACTCCCTGTTCTTTGTTAGGCTTCCCATTTCTCCTTTGTGAAATGAAGGCTTGGACTATATTTGATGAGGTCCCTTCCAGGCCCAATTCCCTGTGATGTTCTCAAGCACCTCTCCCAGTGCCCAGGTCAAGGATGGGGATCAACCATTTGTAGCACCAGATTTTCTGCTCTGCTTCAGGTTCTTGGAAATCAGAGGCAGATTTGTGCCCCCCAACACCAGAATATTCAAGGTTCCCTCTGCTTTGAGACAGTTGAAGACATGAGAGATCTTGGTTCCACAGAGATTATTTCCAGCATCTGCTTATTTCATGGGAAATGAGATTTATCTTTCTGGTCTCTTAGTTTTCCCATCACATGAATTCACTACTAGAAGTCTTTGCTGACTTAGCAAAACCCCAAGCAGATGCCATGAAAGACTCTCCAGCACTATACTTGGCAGTGAGCACTGTCAGGTTTTCCCAATGGCTAAAAAGACGTCCTTGCCCTTGTGAGACATTTTGGGTTATTTTGTTTTTCTCTTTTCCTCCGTCGGATAACCCCCATGGCACATGACCTTATGTTTGGGGCAGGGAATATGAACTTAAGATGGAGAGGGAAAGGACCGCTAGACCTCAGAGACCAGGGGGCTTTTCTTGTGGTGGTTCTTTGAGCCATCCTGTCTCTTGCTTTAACACAGGTGGGCCATAAGGCTTGTCACATTTGGATCATAGGGCTAGAGTCTGAGATCTTCCCAGTTCTGATGCTATGACATCCATGACTTCCCTTCAAGAAGTTCAGCTTTCTGCCAGTTGAGGAACCAAGTAGTAGCTCCATCAGACATGTGTTATCACTGAGGGGTTCATGGAACTAGAGGCCTGTTTTGGGAAAAAGGGGAAAGTCACTCCAGATATCAGCTGGTCTGACCCCCTTATTTTAGACATACAAAAGTCGTGACCTGCCCAAGGTCACCCAGAGAACCCAGTTCCTTAGAGCCCCAGTCCATGTATGTACTTTCCTTTAAGTACTTTCTGGTCTATTCAAGATTATGACATGCGGTACTTCAGTTAAATATACCTTGTGCTGTATAGTGCTGTATAGGGTGTATGGGGTGCTCAGGGAGGGGTAGTATCTCTGGTATGGAGGGCTTGTCGTGCCCTCCTAGGGCAGCTCTCCAGCCTCTGACCCCCACCTGACACCCAGCTCTCACTTGTGGCTCCTAGTAGCTGCTAGCATGCAGCAGCTGCCACACCTCGGGCAAGGGCTTCGACGGGCCGGCTAAACCTTGCGAGGGTAGCCATTGGGTAGTCGACCCCTGGTGAACCAGGGCTTTGCTCACCCAGCATGTGAAGACTGCTCTGGCCGAACAGATGAAGAAACCAATAAGAAGGTTCAATGGCTGAGAGGGCGATGCAGCAAAGCACTGTGGAGTGCTTAGGGCGTGTTGGAGCACAAAAGACAACACGGCCATCCAGTGCAGCTGAGGAAGTCTCCAGGTGTAACGACCTTTCCTGCCACTGGACCCAGGCTTCCAATGCCGAGAGTGGGACTGTCTCTGTGCATCGACTTTTCCACGTAAATCTCCTTCACGCACAAGTGTCTTTGTGCACACTCATCTATACACCATAGATGAAACCGCACAAAGACAATCGTCATCCTCGGTTACCGAAAGACAACTACTGTATAGCTATTATTACTGTTCTAAGAGAGGAAGGCAAATAAGACTGGGAAATCTAGACAGAGGGGACAATCACCTGAATAAACAACAGAATATTATTTTTTAGGAACAGGAGGATACATATTTGTCTAGAATCTGGTGAGTGGGAAGGAGATTTAAGGTGAGAAAAGACCTGGATGACCTCATTGCTGATTTCTACACTTAGCTTCATGCCTGGCCCAAGACAAGAAAAGGGCATTCAATTTGTCCTGGAGGGGCAGTAGAGGCAAACCCTTGATGTTCTAATCTAGAAACCAGAGGGTGAAGTTCAGGTCCCAGGTCTGTCCTGGGATGCACTGAGATCTTGGACTAAGATACAGCTTCTGCCCCCTAGATAAGGCCCAATGAGGAGTGAAATAGAATAGCCTGGGATCTTTAAATGGTTTATTTAAGGATCATATGTCACTCCCCCTCCCCTATGATAATCATTCCATTCCAGCCTCTCTCTTCTCAGCATGATATACCATTAAAAGGTTCTAGGACAGATTCTTCTTTACCAGCATTTTCCAAAGCCACCAGGGAGAACAGAAAAATGGATGAAATCAAGAGTGGAAAACCCTTGGAAGGAAAATATTACATAGGTAACCCGGCTCTTTCTGGCCAAGGGAGAAACCTCTCCCCCAGGTTTTTTTTTTTTTTAATTTCCAGAATCCTAAGATTCCTTTGACTTGCCCTTTGGTCATTTCTAGGGGTGAAACCTATTTAATTCCTGACTCAATTTCTGCCAGAAGAACTAGGCTAGATCAGCAAAAGGGTTTGAGTGAAGGCCATCATGTTGTTCAGTCATTTCTGATTCTTTGGGACCCCATTTGGGTTTATTTTGGCAAAGACACTGGAGTAATTTAGCTATTTCCTTCTCCAGCTCATTTTTTAAATGAAGAAACTGAGACCATGTTAAGTGATCTGTCCAGGATCACATAGCTAGGAAGTATCTGAAGTCATATTTGAACTCAGGAAGAGGTATCTTTCTGCATTCGGACCTGGCACTTTATCTCCTGTGCCACCTAGCTGCCCTTCATTCTGTACCCTCTTTTTTTGGCACCTCTTGTCTTTTCCTTTTATCCAACCAAATGCTGGTATTGAGGGTTCAGTATGTTGTGGGTTGGTATAAAAAATTAAATGGGAGTTTTTAGGAAGCTTTGCAGAAGCCACAGATGGCATGCAAAGGCCAGCAGGTAACAGAAAAAGCTTAAAAACTAAAGTTTAGAAACATATATACACCTTAGGGAATATAGGCAAGGAAGAACAACAGACTGATTATATAGAGGCTTGGGAAAGAGAATGTAGCCAGAGGCTAGAATACTTGGAACCTGGACCTAGATAACTATAAGAGAAGCCAAGAAGACAAAGGATAATTAAGATTTGATTCTAGAATGATCTAGGGGTGATTGAGGGTTTAAGGCTCAGTTTAAAGGACAAGGGTCAGTAAAGGGGATTTCTTGAAGGCAAGTTATCAAAGACAAGGGTCAGTTTGGAGGTTCATAAAACAAGATAATCAATGATGACCTATATAGAGCATATGACCAAATGCAGAACCCAAATTTTACAATAAGATACTGTAACTACCCCATAAAGGAAAAAAAAAATCAGACTTCTCTGGTACAAAGGGAGGGTCAAAATATTTTGTACATTATTATTATTATTATTATTATTTATTATTATCCCTAAGACAACCTCCCACCCCCCAGGGTAGAAGGGATACCTGTATATGTTTCTTAACCTGAAATTCACCAAATAAATTCCTTTTCCAGGATTATTTTCCATGAATTCCCTACAGGTATCCTACACTTCAACTACCAATATGAATGAGTTATCAAATATTTGTGTACCTACTGTGTGTGTGTGTGTAGGTGGTGATGATAAGCTAGCAGATACAAGGTAGCTGTCCAGGAAATGCCCCCAGAATTAGGTGATACATTACTGAGTCTAGCCTACACGTAGTGGGTCAAGTAAGAGGCACTCAGCAGTGAGGATGAGGCAGTAAGGGTTGGGCAATGGGGCTTAAGTGACTTGTCCAGGGTGACCCAACCAGAAAATGCCTGAGACCAGAACTGAACACAGGAACATGTCTTTCTGACTTCAAGTCCCACACTCACCGTGCACTGTGGCACCACGTAGCCACTCTGTTTTCCACCTCTTGCTCTTGTACCACCATTGCTACTGAAAAATGTGGCAATCACCTTGTGATTCCATTCCCAGTCCCTGTGACTCCCCAGACCCAAACTCCTTTTCCTAACTCCACTCCCCTGTATGTGTCAGGAGGGCAAGGATTGATTCACTGTCTGGCACACAAGATGCTTAATAAATGCATGTTACATTGGTTCAATCACTCATTTATTCATCCCCCCCTTTTTTTTACCCTTACCTTTTATCATGGCATCAATAATGATTCCAAAGGAGAAGAGCAGTAAGGGCTAGGCAATGGGAGTTAAGTGATTTGCCTAGGGTCACGTTTGAACCCAGGGCCTTCTGTCTCTAGCCCTAGCTGTTCCCCATTTATTCTTTCTTGTCTGGGATCCTACAATGAAAGACATAACTAGGTTTCCTGACCCCAAATCCACTTCACCCTACTGTGGGTGGAATATTAAAAGTCTATCGAGCTCAGACGATATACCCAAAGGCACACGGGCACACAGGGGGAGCTGGGTAGGATTTGGATTTACTGACTCCAGGACTCTGGATTTCTCATAAGGAAAATGATGTGATTTATATGGTTTCACCACTAGTGGGGAAAAGCAGGCAATTCATAAATATGTATTGGGAAATACTTAGTAAATGAGTCGAAATAATGAAAATATGTCAGAGTAAACAACAGCCATAAATATGTCACTGGGTAGAGGAATTAGTGCTTTATGACTACAAAATGCCTATTGCTTTACCGGATAGGATTACAGATTACTTGCACAATGGGTGTGCTATTGAGTTCCTCTGAAGAAAAGCCCCAATAAAAAAGAAAAACAGCAGTGATGATTATAACTAACTTGGGGAAAGGAAGGTATCTGGGGAAATATAGTTCTGGGACCTCTCAGCCTTGGTGATATGCAAATTATTTAGCAGCATTCCAGTGATTTACCTACTCACTACATAGTCAGAAGATGCCAGTTAATGATTTGCCTTGAATAGTACTATTAAGAAAAGGTACAATCCTTGGGTCCAATGGGTGAGTTAAGTACACCCTTTCTTGGAAAGAAGTCAGGTGCTCTGTTCTTCGGTAAGCTCAATTCTTCCAGGAAGACTAGGATGACTCTGTCTTCTGTCCCACCAGGGTATTTAATTTTCTGGAATTGTAGGTAACACTCAGGGGAAGGGAGATGGGGCAAGAGATTGGTGGTCCCTGCTCTCTTACAGGACAGGGTAGGTACACCTAAAAGTTGGTTCCTCTCAATAACAAGAGAGAAAGAGAGTTTGGAATCTCAGAGTGAGTGGCCAGATGTGGGAGGGGGAGAGAGTAATAAATCCATCAATTCCATGGGGAAGGAAATTGATATTAGGTGATATAATTATAAGAACAGTCAGAAGAGAGAAAGTGGGATGTGTTGAGCTCAGGTAAGGCTCCCATTTGAAGGTACACTGTTTTATTCATTATTTTAGATTTTTCAGTAGTTTTGAACACTAACTGGAGGAAGTGTAGATGAATAAACTGAGGCATGAAAATGGAATTAATTACCTAGAGGGAGGGTTCACTTTACAACCATCTATATTTATGTTAGGGTTCTGCTTAGCTCAGGAGGTCTCGAATCTCTTTGGGATGTCTTCCTACACTCTGGTTCTTATCTTTTGAAATACAACCCATTCTTCACTGTCCAAGCTGTATATCACATCTTCAGGAAGCCTTCCCTGTTCCAATAAAGCTCAGAGTGATCACTGTCTCCCTCCCCTGAACTTCATTAGTATTACTCATGGCAATGACGACAATCTACCTTGTATTTATATTTTTGTACATAGCATCTCCCCTACTGGACCATGAGCTCATTGAAGGCAGGGTCTGTGCCTTACTGTCTTTGGGTCCACTAAGTGCTTTGGCATCAGTAAATGTTGAATGAGTCAATGCTGGTTTTCAGGAACAGGAGCCAAGGGAATGTGTATGGGTTAATGCAAACCCATTTTAATGACTCTGACCATTTTTTCTTTTAAATCTTTATCTTCCATCTTAGAATCATTGCTATGTACTGGTTCTAAGGCAGAAGAGTAGTAAGGACCAGGCAAACCCATTTTAATGACTGACCATTTTTTTCTTTTAAATCTTTATTTTCCATCTTAGAATCATTACTATGTACTGGTTCTAAGGCAGAAGAGTGGTAAGGGCTAGGCAATAGGAGTTAAATTACTTGCCCAGGGTCATATAGCTAGGAAGTGAGGTTACATTTGAATTCAGGACTTCCCTCCTCTGAACCTGACTCTGATCTTTTTTTCTAAGTGCATGTCCAATGGATGGAAGATTAGTCATATCCACTTCTGAGTAAAGATCAGAACAGTGAAATCACTTATTACTTATTACTACTTGTGCTAAGCATCTACAAAAAAATGAAGTCCATAGATAAGAGTCTCTGGGAATTTACATATCAATTGATCAATAAATTATTAAGTCCCTACTATGAGAGCCTCTGGGAATATAAAGAAAAATAAGATAATCCCTACTCTCAAGGAGTTTACATTCTACCAGGGGAGACAACATAAGCATATGATTCTTTTGTTTCTCTGGAAAGGTGCTAAAATGAGCCCATTAGCTTGTGAGTTCCTTGAAAAAGGGGACTGTCTTTTGCCTTTCCCTGCATTTCCCGAGTTTAGCATCTCCTGGAATATACTAGGTGCTTAATAAATGTTTATTGTTGATTGACTGACTAGCAGGGTGGGTGCTTGTGCCTGGCTTTGAAGGGAGTTAGGAGTCTGAAGAGGTAGCAAACCCCAGTTGTTGGGGGAGGATTACCTGTAAAAAGGCATGGAGACAGGAGTTTTGAATGTGAGAGCCAGTAAGGTCTACTGGACTGTAGAATGTGTGGAGGACAGTGATGGATCATGAGGCTAAAAATATAGGTTTAAAGTACTTTCAATACCAAGCAGAGGAGTTTTTACTTGATCCTAGAGCTAGAAGGGAGCACCTAAAGATTGTTGAGCAGAGAAGTGACCTGTACTTTTAGGAAGATCTGCTTTGGTAGCTATGTGGAAGATAAACTGGAAAGAAGAACAGACATGAGGGAAGGAGGCCTGCCAACTGATGAGGAGGGTATTCCAACAGACCTGGTGAGAGGTGGTAAAAACTAGAACCAGGGTGGTGGCTGTGTGAATAGAAAGATTTGAGGGGTGTCATGGAGGTAAAAATGGATAAAATTGACAACCAATTGGATATAGAAGATTGAAGACAAATTCTATCTGGCAGAAATTTTTTTTTATTAATTTAATCCAAGAATTATTCTATTGGGAAGAGAAATGTCCATAACAATGGAGTCCACTCCTGGCCTCAAATATACCTCTGACATTTTGTTGTTGTTGGGTTGGACTCCAGAGGGGGGTTGCTATATTTAAGTCACGTCTGACTCTTTGTGATCTTATTTGGGGTTTTCTTGGCAGAGATAATGGAATGGTTTATCATTTCCTTCTTCAACTCATTTGACACATGAGGACACTAAGGCAAACAGGGTTAAGTGACTTGCCCAGGGTCATACAGCTAGCAAGTTCCTGGGAGATAGGCACTATTATCATCCTCACTTTACAGATGAGGAAACTGAGGCATCAAAGGTAAGTGACTTGCCCAGGGTCATAAAGCTAATAAGTGCCTGGGAGGTATGTACATTATTAGCCTCATTTTACAGATGAGGAAACTGAGGCATCAGGGATAAGTGACTTGCCTGGGTCACAGAGCTAGTAAATGTCTCAGGCTGAATTTAAACTAGAGTCTTCCTGACTGAAGGGCCAGTACTCTAGCCACTTTGTCATCTAATTATCCAAACAGGAATATTAGGCAACTAGTTGGCACAATGGATAGGGTAAGACTATGAGACTTGAAGTCAAGAAGACCTGAGTTCAGAATTTGCCTCAGACACTTTGTAGCTGTGAGAACCCTGGGTATCACCTTTCTTTGCTTCAATTTCCTCATCTATTAAAATGGGGATAATAATAGCACCTACCTTGCAGAGTTATTGTTGGAATCAAATGAGTTAACATATAGAAAATACTTTGTAAGTCTTAAAATGTTATCTAAATGCTAGTTATTATTCATTAACACAAGACATTTTATAAGTAACATTTATGGGAATCACGAACAAGAAAAACTTCACAGTATGATGAAACATAGTGGCTACACTGAGCATAAGGAAAACATTAACATTTTGCATCATTCGATAGTGCAATTGTCCCTTAATTTTTCCTACACACCCTTATGGAGTCATTTCCTTAAAACCATTCATTCCTTCTATGACCACCTCCCTCTGGCTTTCCACTCCAAGCTAGGCAAGGGTGTATTGAAGTAATCAGAAAGAGCTCCTTCTTCTGATCAATACTGGAATACCTTCAAAAATGGAAAGAGAAAGGTCAGCTTTTGGGTAAGTCATTACTTTGTTCTCCAGATGATGGAGAAGGCAATGATTGGAACTAGATAAGTAGCCCCATTTCCTTTTCGAAGAGTGAGTACCACCTTTGATCTATGCAAGAGGGAGGGAGTGAGTCTTACCTTTGATTATTGACGTTTTGGGGGATGTGCCTAAAAAAAAGAGCATCTGGACATAGTAGAGGCCATTATTTCCTGAGAAGTTTGACTAAAGACTGATAACGTTTATTTCAGGTAAGTTTGGAAGAAATATTTATTTCTTAATCTTTTCCCCCAAAGAAGGTCTTTTAATATGCTTCCAAAGCAGGGAGAGTGAGTTGAAGTTGGGAGCCAAGATGACCAAGGGACCCAGTGGTGCTCTCGACAGAAACGAGAATGATTAGGAAAGGGGTGGGTTTTTGGGGAAAGATACTGTTTTGGATTTGGATACTGTGATCCTGAGACGCATTATAGGACATCCAGTTGGAAATGTCCAAAGGTAGTTGCAGTACCAGGTGCTCTGGTCCCAGGGCTAAGGAGAGGGCTGGATATTTATCTAGTCAAATCAACAAGCATTTATTAACATCTACCAAACTATGTGCCAAGTACCAAGAGGGCAAAAGACAGCCCTTTCTCTCCAGGACCTCACAGGCTATTGGAGAAAACAGCATGAAACTACTATATACAGACAAGATGTAGACAAGATAAATCGGAGTCAACAGAAGGAAGGCACGGACATTAAGGGGGATTGTGAAAAGCTTTCAAGTCACTTGATTTCCATTGCCTCTTGCCCTTACCGCTTTTTTGCTTTGGAACCAATATTCTAAGACGGAAAGTGACGGATTGAAAAAAAAAATGCTTGTTGCCTAGGCACTGGACCTAGAGGGCGAACAACCCGGCGGCTCAGCTTAGCCACCTGCCCACCCTTTCTCCTCCTTTAGCTCGGCTTTGGCCCTCTCAAGAGAATCGCACTCTCCTGGGTCCTCTTCGGGCCCTCAGGGGGCGCACGCGGGCTTCACGGAGCCTCTCTAGCTGCCAGCCTCCCGCGAAGCTCGATGGTGCCACTAGCGGAGGACGGCGCAAGCGCGACAAGCGCGCTCGAGGAGGGGCGGGGCGTGCGCGCCGGGGCGGGGCCGCGCTGGGCCTGGGGAGGAGACTTCCTGGGGCCGCCGGGGAAGATGTTGCGGCCACCCCCCTTGGCCCCTCATCCGCGGAGAAGCCGCCGCCGCCGCCCCCACCGCGGCGCTTGAAGCGGCCCCTCCCCGGCCAGGATTCGGAAGCTGGGTCCCCGCCTCTGCGCGGGTGGAGCGGGCTACGGTGGCAGGTGAGGCGGGGCCCCGGGGAACTGGGGGCCCTCCGCTCCCCCCGCTCAGTCCTGCGCCCCTCCCCCACCGTCCCTCTGACCCCGCCCCCTCCCCATCAACCCTGACCCCTGAAGCAGTCACTCGCTCTGGAGTCCCACCACCTGGGTTCGAATGTTGCCTCTCTGCTGTTCACTTCTTCGTGCGACCTTGAGCAAGTCGTTTCCTTGCGCCCTGTCTACTGTAAAGGTGCTCAGGCTGGGATTTGACACGGCTTCTTTCCTGAATTCAGACTTAGGCAAGCCCCCTCTTTGTATAGAGGTGGAAACTGAGTCCCACCTCGTCTCTTTGTTGGGTGTTCTGGGGTATAATGTGACTGGGAATAATTTTAGCCAACATTTATGCAACGCCTACTGCATTCCAGGCGGTGTGCTAAATGCTTTAAGTAGTAATAGCCAACACATAGCACCTACTATGTGCCAGGAACTGTGAAGGGCAATAATTAATAGCCAACATTTCTGTGCCAGGCATTGTGCTAAGTGGTTTACAATGATCTTATTTAACATTCATTGCACTGCCCTGTGCGGGGAGCTTTACATTGATTATCTCATTTGATCTTTGGGTTGGGCAGGTGCTACTATGCTCATTTTGCAGATTGGGAAACCTAGGCAGGCTGCAGTGCAGTGAGTTGCCCAGGGAACTCAGCAAGGAAGTGTCTGAGGCCCACTCCATGGCTCTCCTCATTACACTCTAGCCTCACCCCCCTCCCCCAACCCTGGATTTGGAGTCCCCTGCAACTGATTTGAGATCTGTTGTGAGATGAAGGTGATCATCCAGGCAGTTTGTGACCTCCAAGATCTTTTCCTACTTTAGATGAAAGATCTGGGCAGCCAAGTGGTCCAGTGGTTAGAGTGCTGGGACCTGGAGTCAGTAATTTAATTAGTAATAGCCAACATATAGCACCTACTGTGTGCCAGGCACTATGCCACATCCAGCCACAGACACATTTTTTTTAAACCCTTACCTTCCGTCTTGGAATCTATATTGTGTATTGGTTCCAAAGCAGAAGAGTGGTAATGGATAGGCAATGGGGGTTAAGTGACTTGCCCAGGGTCACACAGCTGGGAAGTATCTGAGGTCAAATTTGAACCTAGGACCTCCCATCTCTAGGCCTGGCTCTCAATCCACTGAGCCATCTAGTTACCCCTTCCCCTCCCCCACATCTTGACTGACTGACCTTGGGCAAACCACTTTACCCTATTTGTCTCAGTTTCTTCAGCTATCAACTGAGCTGGAGAAGGAAATGGCAAATCAGTTGGGTAAATCTCTGCCAAGAAAACCCCAGAAGGGGTTATGCCGAGTGGGACAGGACTGAAAATGATTCAGCCTCAACAGAGTGACCCAGCATTTGTGAAGTGGTTTTCTCTTTGAGCCTCCTGTACCCTTAGTTTATCCTGTGTACAGCTCATTTGGTTTTAGTTAATTTGCTCGTGGTCTCTTGGACTCGGGTCCAGGAGATCTGGGGCTACTTTTTCGCCTTTTTTTGCATTATTCCCAGTTCTTCTCTCTGTGGCTGGCTCAGAGATAGAGCTGAATAATGCTTGTTGACTGACACCCAGGGACACTGTAAAAGTTAGCTATTATTCAGTGAATGAAGGAGAAAGCATTCATTAGTGTACGGAGGGTTGCAAACTGGAAGCTTGAGCTGGGGACCCAGATATTAAAAGCAAAGATACTTCCTGCTCTGGAAGCCTCCAATCTAATGAGAGGGAAGAACCAACCCCCTTTCTCCCTCTTAACTTTGGGGAGTAGATATGGTATAATACCATCACCTCTCCCTCCTTGTTGATTCATCCTCAGAGACCACTGAGGGGAAGCCCAAGTGCTCCTGTTTCTGGAGGCTGATATTTTAGGGCCCTTCTCTCTGGGAATTTCTTGAATCACCTTGAGTTGAATTATAGGAGAAAGTGCCTTGTTTATGGCTGGAGCTAGAGGGAACTTGACTTTCTTTCCCTTGAGAAAGACCCTGTCTATCTTTGCTTTTTTAAAAAAATAATTGCCACATTGGAAAATGAGAGGATCACTCCTGGGATTTGATGGGGATCTTAGGAGAATTGGGGTTTCTCTGCAGTGTCCATTACCCTCCTGGGATCTTTTGCTCCCTGTGTGTGGAGCTGAAATGCTGCAGGAAGTGGTGGTTTCACTTCCCTGCCCCAGGAAGTGGTGGAAACCAGGAAATAAAGCAGGATTGTCTTCTCCCAGCCTTGGGTCCTAGACAATATGGTACAAACCCCACGGAGTGGATTCTTTTCTTGGCTTCTCCAGTCACTAGAACAGAGCATTCTGCCCTGAGCAAAAACTGCCATTGAAAAAGAATGAGGTGTTGTTAACATTACTGGAATAGCCTTCCCAGCAGGGAATGTAGTTGGTGCATTGCACATGGTTTTTCCCATTTCTGTTGGATTCTGTTTGGATTCTACTTAATATCCAGTGTAATGAGGTGATGAATAAACATACATGGGTGTATGCAGCTTGCCTGGCAGAAGTTAGGCGTGGGCTCTGTCCTTAGAGACTTGGACCAGCCTGGAGGGTGTCTGCACTTTTCCCCCTGGGCCTAGTAGATGGTGTCAGGGCCTCCAGGAGACCAAGGGGGCAGTGCCAGCTGATCAATGTCTGCCTTGTTGTGAATCCAGCCAGTGCACATATTTATGACTTTGAAAGAGAATTGAAGTTTGTCAGGTTAGACTTTTCTTCACAGACTTAAGGAAATAGGAAATGCATCTGAAAATTTGTTGTGCTTCCTCCTGGTGGACGAACAGATTAGAACAAGTTGTAGTTAGGTGGGGAGTCTTGACCAAGGTTGGCCCGGATTAGAGTCCAGAAAAATGACCTCTGACTTTGTCCAAGGGAGGGGCTTTGGCATTTTTGAACTTGCTGTCAGAGGAGGCCATGTGGTCACTGGTTTGGGGCAACTGGGAGGAGAGGGGAAAAGGATGTGTTGGGAAATGAAGATGAAAAAACCAGAGATAAAACAACTTCGAGAGCTACCAGTGGCATGCAGCCTCCATAGGCTAGATGGGGTTCAGGTAGCCTCAGCATCACAGGGGTTTGTTTCTAGGAGGCACTTTATGCCCATTTTTTTGTTTTTTTAAGTAGTAAAGGGAGTGGATTTTGCCCCATACAATTCCAGATTACAGTGGTATGGTGAATAGCAAAAAATTTGCTTTGGGCTTGAAGAAAATGTGACTGTACACATTTGAAAGTCTATATCTAATTACAGAGACCAGACCCCTAAAAACCTCAGTATTGATCAGCCCAAAAGCTCGTCTTGATTGTTTACATTGGAATGCAAGGTTGTAAATTCTCCATATTGATTAGTTAATTTAACCAGTTATTAATAGAGTAGAGAGTATGCTGAAAAAGAAAAGAGAGCATGCTTAGACATTAGGAAGTTTAGAAATCAATATAGTTCAAAACTTTGTAATGCCAAGTGAGTTTGTGTAGAGTCTGATTTAACACCTTTTAAGTAAATGCTAAGGTTAGTGGAATGGGGAAAAAAGAGCAAGCATTTCTGTGACATCTGCTTGTACTAAACATTTTACAAATATGATCTCAATTGATCCTTATAACCAAACTGTGAGGTAGGTGCTATTATTATACCCAGTTTATGGTTGGTAAAATTAAGGCAAATCAGGTTAAGTGACTTTCTCAGGATCATACAGTTAGTATATGACTGAGACCAAATTTGAATCCAAGTCCTCCTAATCCCAGGCCTGGTGCCACCTGACTGCCTCTGTGGCAGCTACTGTGGACATTTCTTGGCAAGTAAAGTAATTTGACAAGGAAAAACACTTTGGTAGGTAGTTATACTTTCTATATTCAAAGTAGTCTGTGTATTGTAAACTAGACACTTCTTGCCTTTTGCTTTTGTGTGACAAGCCTGAGAGGAAGTTGATCTACCTGGGCCTCAGTATGCTCATATGTAAAATGAGGGCTTGGACCAGATCTATGAGGGTCCCTTCTAGCTCTATAACCCATGATCTTGTGACTTCTTCAGATGAAAAGTGTTATAAAATTTTGAGTAAAATTGGTTAGGCAACTGATGAATTATTCACCTTACATATTTTCTCCATACTATTATTATTTTTACCTATAGGAGAATCCCTGATATTTTGGGGAGCACATGGAAGGATATATGTAAAGTGTTTTGTAAAGTAGATGCTAGCGTTTATAGAGTTGCTTGAAAGTTTGCAAAACTCTGTATTTATTATCTCATTTGACCATATCCTAAAGGTCATCTAATTCAGTCTCTTCATTTTACATATAAAGTAACAGGCATCAGGTGACTTGTCTAAGATCACATAGTAAATGACTAATCCTGGGTTATCCTTAAGTTCTGTGCACCCAAGCCCTGTCCCCAGGAGGAGCTGAGATGAATAGAATTGAGAAACTAGCAGGGACAATAGAAATGACTACTGCCATTATTATTGGGGTGGTCGGAGTGGGGTGGAGGGATAGAGGGATGGATGGACCTGGCCTGAAAAGAGACTTTGGCAAATTATAGCCCTTTGGCTAAATTTTGGCCTGCTTTTGTGCCACTTGTGAGTAAAGGGCAGTTTTTACATTGTGAAATCCGAGAAAACTATTTAAAAACATGAGAACCATTCTTAGCCACTGCTGCCATGCCAAACCAGGCATGCTACAGTTAGCAGATCCCTGTATAGACTAATTATATTGGTCTATAATGACAGTGGCTATTCTTTTACACATGCAGTTTTGCAAAGTGCTTTGCATGATAGCACCTGTCTTCCATGGTTGTTGTGAAGACCTACTGAGAGCATGTTTGTTATAGTCCTGTTATTACCTGAATTTTGTACATGAGGAAACTGAGGCAGAGAGAAGTTAAGGCTCTTGTTTAGAATTACATAGCTAGGAAATATGAGGCAGGATATGAACTGTGTCTTCCTGACTTTAAGTCCTGCACTCTGTCAACTAATTAGCAACTTACTATGTATGGATATCTACATTAGACACTGAGGAAGTATATAAATTAATGGGTCCTGGTATAGGAGCTTACAATGTGGAATCTCCCCAGACTCCCCAGAGTATATCCAAAATCCATGTAATAATGGTTGATGCTATAAGTTATATTGGATTACATTTCTAGAATGATGTATTAAAAACAAAATAGAGAATTATGTAACTGCTAATAGGGGAAATATTTTAACATGTTTAAAGGGAATGACTGCTTTTTTTTGTAGTTGAGATTTTTTGTAATGGAAACATTTTGAATGCATCTGATTAGAAGTTCTTTTGTAACAGGAAATTTTATTATAAACACACACACAGAGTAGTAAGATTTAATTATGCCTAGTACTGCCCTCCCCCATTCTCCCAGGAGGAAAAGCCAGTCACTAAATGGCTCCTTTGGCTGCTTATTCCAGTGTTGGGCAACTCTGATGGTCTGAAAATTTGTTGTATTTCATCCAGATATGGCAGGGTTGCTTTAAGCTGGTTTCCTCAGTGGATCAGGAGAATAGGTGTTCACCATATTTGGCATGCTTGAATTCTCTTACTAAATTGCTCCCTCATTTTTTTTCCACTCAAGAGTGAATAATCCCCAGTGTTGATATACTAAGTTTCATCATTTTGTCACTAAACTAATTTACTAGGATTCCATTTCAGTGCTTTTCAGCTGCTTCTTTTATTATTTTAAAACCCAGCATGAACTCTTAAGTTTCCTATGGGGAAAACTTTTTGAGCCTCTAGTACAGACAGTTCTCACTTTAGGTAATTCATATTCTATAATTTTTACTTTCCATAGAGAATTCCCAAGGAAATCTGAATTCCAAAAAACTTATGTTAACTTTACTGTATAGTGTAGGGCTCTCCTGGCTCCTGCCTCTGGGCTGGGCCTGGGACACCCACCCCACCTACCTCTCCAGTTACCATGTATCTGTCCCCTATGCTAGTTCTTTCTTCTGCTCTCATTTCTCTTTCCTTGGCCCCACATGTCCTTGAACTGTTTGTGGGCCCCTTTCCTCCTGCTTCCCTCCCTTCCCCATGGCTCCAGGCAAATTTGCATTTGTAAATCTAAAACCATACTGTTAGAAAGTTGGGTTAGCTAGCATTCTGTCAACTAGAAATATTTAACCAGCACTCCTGGGCTTTGCCAGTTTTAATACTGAGCTTCATTATGTTGACTCTGAGGCCCAGGAAGATAGTGACATGCCTTCCGAATCATTGAAGAAATGCTCATTATAGATCTTATTTTATCCAACATTTTTGGAAATTGGAGTATGAATATCTCCTTTCTTTACTTTGCCAGGTAACTGAAGCTTGCTCTATGCCTTGCTATTCAGTATGGGGCCCCTTTCAGCTGTATTCCCTTTCTTTAGCCAGGAGATCTGGGCTTGGAGGAGCTTCACTGGATTCCTGAATGACCAGTGAGCATTGCTGTCCAACCAGCCAGCAGCCTGGCCAGACCATCTGTTCTGTCTCTAGCAGTTATGTTAGGACTTCTCACACTGGGAGAATTTTGAAAGCAGCCAAAGTAGCTTTCCAAATTCTTCTATTTTGGAGGCCCTTGTAATAAAGTAGATTTGTGACTCCCCTTGGGGAAGCCACTTCCTCCAGTGGAAGGTCGGTTCATCTCTACCTATCCCTGGTCTTCTCTTTTGGTTTTTGTCCAGGGCCTTTCATCAGTTTGCAATTGAAACTGTGTCAGCCCCTGGCCTGAGGGAGGCCTTTCACCATCTTGTAGAGACCAGGGTAGCTGGAGGCCTCCTGTGCTTGTTATCTGTGTTTCTGTGGGATACCTGTGGCACATGACCGACCCACCTTTTCTGAGCATATATTACTTGGATGCCAATTCCTTTAGAAGCTCCTTGCCCAAAAATCGTCATGGGAAATAGGCTGCAGCCTACTGAAGCCCACCAGGTGGCTCTCCATTTCACTTACCTTTTTGGGGGCTAGATTTGTGATTTCACTGACAGACAAAAGAGAACTTCTCTCTACCAATGTGAATCAACCCTGCTTTATACCAGGCACTTCTCAAAACCCAAAGTATCCATGTCCGGTTCTCCAAAAGCCTGAATTCTAGAGTGAGTGTGTGTGTAACATGTGCCCTGTGCGCGTGTGTGAATGGATGTGAATCCCGGGGAACTGGGAGAGGAGGGATGAGATCTAGAAAGGCCCCACTTAGGAGGAGGCTGGGCTAAAGCTGAGTCTAAGGGAGGGGGAGGGGGAGGGGAGGCCAGGGAATGCATTCCTCAAATCAGGGGACTGCCTGAGCTAAGAATGGCCCAGAGATGAGACTCAGAGCAGCAAGACAATGCTTTAGAAGGAGAGAGAATGATGTAGAGCCAGGTCAGTCCAGCTTCTGAGGGGCTTTAAATATCACACAGGAGTTTATATTATATCTTAGCATCTGTTGGGGGTCACTGGAGTTTGTTAGGAGGGGAGTGATAGGGTCAGACCTGCACTTAAGGAAAAGGACTTTGGGAGTTGTGTGGAGGGTAGTTTAGAGGTTGACAATTTGTCATTTTAGAGGGTTGCCTGGGACATGAAGAGATCAAATAATTTGCTCCTGGTCATTCAGCCAGGATTTGGCTGGGGGCAGGGAGGGCTTGATCTGCTCCTTGAACTTCTGATTCCAAAGCCAGCTGTCCCTCCTTTATACTCCCTCTCCTTGATTATATTTAAGGAATTAAAATTTTGGATTGGAGCCTTTGCTGATTTCATGACTCTTCATCTATTTTTTGGGAATAAAAATGTATAAGAAAATGCTTTTAATAATCTCAGGCCACTTCCTGACACAAAAACTTAGATTTTTGTATTTTTAAAATATATTTATTTATTAATTTAGAATATTTTTCATGGTTACATGGTTCATGTTCTTTCCCTCCTCATCTCCCTCCCCAACCAGCAATTCCACTGGGTTTTACATGTGTCTCTGAATCAAAATTGCTTCCTGGGGCAGCTAGTTAATGACTTGCCCAGGGTCATGCAATAAGTACAGCACTTAAATACAGATTATTCTAGTTCAGAGGCTGCCTCTGTAATGCCTCACTGCCTCTCTATAGCAGTGGACAGCCTTTTTTTAATCCTAAATCTTGGAGTTCTTGAAAATCACTAAGGTTTAACTTGGGAAACTAGAAAGACAGTTGGTAGACATTTATGTATGGATTGAATGGATTCTGGGGGAAATATAATTTCTTTGGGAATGTTGAATTTAAATGCCTGTGGTGGGACTTCCAGAGGAGATATCCAGCCAGCAGTTGGTAATCTAGATCTGGAGTTCACGAGTGAGATTAATAATAGCTAACATTTATATGGCACTTACATGCCAGCCACTGTGCTAAGAACTTTGAAGATTCTCCTATTTGATCCTCATAATAATCCCGGGAGATAAGTGCTATTATTATCATCTCCATTTACAGATGAGGAAATTAAGGCAAACAGGTTAAGTGACTTGCCTACAGTCACTCAGTATTTCAGTCCAGATTATGGTTAGATATATAGTAGGGCTCCCATATGGTAGTGTGGTGGGAGATAGGCTTTGTTCCAAGAGAAACTTCCACTGGATGTGAACACCTACTGATCCCATATATATGTGCTCTTTCTCCCCTCTTGCCCACGATTTAGTGATTCCTGGCCTTCCCTTTTCTTCTCTAAAAACTGACCCAAAAGTGAAAGTGAAAGCAAAAAAAACTTGACCCCTTTTCCTCTGGGTGGCCTCTGGCACTTCATGGTTGATCTGGGATAACTGAAGCTTGGGAAAGTGAAGCCAGTGAATAAGGGGGGACTTAACTGTGAGGTTTGTGTAAATTGTGTGCATAGAGTAATTGTACTCTTGGGATTTTTGTGTAAGAACAAATAGAAGAGGGCCTAGGACAATGCCTTAAGGAATGAAGAAGTTGTGATATAGAAGATACCATTTTAGGTATGTGGGATGAGATAAGTTTATCTGGTTAAGTAGTGAGAAAAGACAGTCTCCAAACAAAAATAGAATGGCCTCTGCCCTTGCTCCAGGAGCATAATTTTTATTAGAGAAAATGGCACACACATAAGAAGCTTCAAAGCAAATACCATTTTGGCAGATTGAGGTTAGATCTGTACAGTCCAGGAGATGATGCTTGGGTTGAGTTTTTTTTTTTTTAAGCCCTTACCTTCTGTCTGAATCAATACTGAGTATTGGTTCCAAGACAGAGGAGTGATAAGGACTGGGCAACTGGGGTTAAGTGACTTGTTCAGGGTCACACAGCTAGGAAGTATCTGAGGCCAGACTTGAACCCAGGATCTCCCATCTCCATGCCTGATTCTATCCACTGAGTCACCTAGCTGCTCTTTTGGTTTGAATTTTAAAGGCAGTGAATGTGAGGAGAGGATATGTTCCAGGCATGGAGTATTTAGAGGTTCAGACACAGTAGATAGAGTGATGCATGTTAAAAACATCAGTTTGAATGAGTCATAGTGTGTGAAGGGGAGTAATATAATAAGTGTGGAAAAGGCAGCATTGGGTGAACGGTTTAGAGATCACATGCCCAAACTGCACCTGTGAGCCGCCTGAATTACACCAGAGTTCAGAAGAAGTCTTGCATTGGTCTACTGAATAGAGGGGTGGGGCATGCAAAAAATGCTATCAGGTGCAGTGGAGGGGGGGGAACACAGCAACCCCCTCCATGCTGCTGGGGCATGAGTGCCATGTCTTTGCCAACATGCTGTAGAGGGTTGAGGAGATGGCCATTTGAAGAGGAGGCATGCTACCCAGCCTCCACGTATCTATTACAGCAAAAACCTAAAGTTTTTATCAGGCTGAATAATGATCAAGAAATCCAGTGAGAAAATACAGAATATACTTTCACTCTAGAGTGATACAAAAAGGGAAGTAGGCAACAATTTTAACAGTACAGGGCACTCAGAGAACTATTTCTATTGAAGTCCAGGGTCTCTCAGTCAAGTTAACAGTTAAGAAGAGAGTGAGAGGAAAAAAGGGGAAGGTACATTGATTGTTGACTGCCTTTTCAAGGAGTTTAGACAAAAAAGGTAAGAGAGGTAGAAAATGACAGTGGGGACGCTAAGGTTCTTAACATTGCCCTGAGACATTAGTAGAGACCTTGAAGGTCTAGTGATGTTGGCCTCAAAGATTCAGGGGCTCAAAAAGTGCTGGATAGAGATTAGCACAAGAATCTAGGGAGCCTAGGCTAATTCCAAGCAGAGCTAACCACTCTACCCAAAAGAGCATTAGAAGGAAAAGCCTTACCAGCATAAAGCCCTAATTCAGGAACGAAAGCTGGAGAGACGAGAAAAATCAAACAAATACTATATAATAATGAAAATTACTCCATATATAGCTGTAGCAATTGTCAACAGAGACTTTTAAAAAATGGATTTTCCATAAGGTCTACACAAATATCTAGAATAAAGCAAGAGCTAAAAAAGTAGAGTAAAATTTCTCAAGAATTGGAAAGAGAATATTTTGCTTAGAAGAGAAAGTGGTAAACTTTACCCAAACAAATGGAATTCCTGAAAACAAGACTAAATATAGCAGCTAGGCAGCATAGTGGATAGAGTGTTGGGTCTAAAGTCAGGAAGATTGAATCTTCCCGAGTTCAAATCTGGCCTCAGACATTACTAGCTATGTGACCCTGGGCAAGGCTAATAACCCTGATTGCCTCAGTTCCTCATCTGTAAAATGAGCTGGAGGAGGAAATGGTAAACCACTCCAGTATCTTTGCCAAGAAAACCCAAAGTGAGGTCATGAAGAGTTGGACACAATTGAAATGATTGAACAGCAACAACAAAGACTGAATATAAGTCAGTGCCCCCATGAGGCATCAAGAAATATTAGAACAAAATAAAAACATTGAAATATAGTCATGTCCCCCAAAAGATGGCCATTGTAATGTTTTTTTAAAAAAGCACACAGAGAGAACAACGTTGAGAAAGAAGCAGTGACTAGCAAGAGGGTTTGAAAACATGTAAAAATGATTCTGTGCTTTTAAAAAAATCAGGTGGTGTGAAATGGAAGTTCATGGTTTCATATAGAATCATCTTTTTGTGTTCAATGAGTGTGACCATGCTTGGGGTTTTTTAGTTCATATTTTTAAAAAAATTAAAAGTAAAGGAAGGCAAACTGGAATGAAATGATGAGAATTTTAAATGCCAAAGGTGTTTATTTTTTATCCTAGGCATAATAGGGAGCCATTGGAGTAAGAAATGATTTTGGCAGCATTGTAGAGAATGGGTAAAAGAACAGACATAGTAAAAGCAGGGAATACAATTAGGAAACTTGTAATAACCCAAGCAAGAGTTGATGAGGTGCTTGAGTGAGAATGATGACAATGTGAATGGAGAGAAGGGGAGAAAGATGTTAGGGAGGTAAAACTGATAAGACTTGGCATCTGAGGGATGGTGAAGAGAGAGGAGGGCTCTGGGGATTTGAACTCTATAGTGGTGGTAAGGTCCACAGAGATAGTGGAGTTAGGAAAAAAGATGAATGGCAGATTTTTTTTCCCTTGGATGTAGAGTGAATTTTGTTTTGGATGTTTTGTTTGATATGCCTGTGAGACATCTAGTTGAAGACATCCATTAGTGATATGGTATTAGAACTCTGGAGAGTGTAGAGCTGGACTGGCTGGATTCCTCAGACAGACAATTAAAATCCAGACTTCTCAGACTAATGTTTTTGTTTTTTTTTAAATGGAAGGAAATGCAGTTACAGTTACAGATTAGTGTGAATAAAGGAATAATTTTTTTCCTCCATCTGACTTCATGGACCCAAATTAAGAAATCTTGAAGTAGAATTAGATATAATTTGCCTGGAGATGATAATTGAACATATAGGAGTAAAGATTACTGAAAGGAAGTGTGTAGAGAGGAAAGAAATCTGTGACATTCTTGTTGGAAGCCCAGCAAAGGAGCCTGGGTGATAAAATAGAAACCAAGTATCTGTATTATAAGAATCTTAAGAGAACAGGAGTAGGGGGAGAGGGGACTCTATAGCATCAAACTACAGAGGGGTCTAGAAGGATGAGGACCAAGGAAAGGTCATCTTATTTGGAAGCTGAGATAATTTGTAAGTTGAGAGAGAACAGTTTCAGGTGAGTGATAAAGTTGGGAGGCAGATTGCAAAGAGACAATGAGCAAGAGCTGAGAAAGTGGAGACCATGGAGGATAAAATAATGTTTTTTTGGTTTTTTTTTAAGGAGTTTGGTAACAGAAGGGGAGAGGAATAAGACTATAGCTTAAAAGGTTGATTTAAAAAAATTAATTCAGGGGACTTGTGTGTATTTGTAGACAGCCCTGAAGCAGCCTTTAGATAGAGACTGAAGATTAGAGAGTGAAGGCTGATTGTGGGGTCAGTCTGCTGGAGACTAGAGGGTGTTGGATCAAGGTACAGGTAGGAAAGTTGAGTAGGTCAACAAGAACTATGGGGAGTGTTGATAGAGCCAATTAGGGAAGAACAGGAAAATTACCTTATGACAGTGAGGGCCTAGTTAAAGTTTGAGAACAATTTGGGGGGGAGGCATTCAGACCAGTTCCCATACTTCCTGCTACACAGTTTAGCAGCAATTGTTAGTAGGGGTGGAGGGGGCAGATGTCAAGTGAGACTAAACCAAAATTTGAGTGTGTGGCAAGGTAAAGGGGGCAAGGGATTTGAGAGTAGAGAACAGTCAGTATACCATTTACCTGACCAATTATACAGTAAGGATTGGGAAAGAAAGTGAAACCAAAGCAGGGGTGATGGCCTGAGAATCCTCTGATTGAGGATTGGAGGGTATTGGAGGTCACAGTGAGGGGCACAAGTAGGTTTAGGAGGTATGAGGCATCTTTATTTATTTTATTTAGTCAATTTAGAACATTAT
Organism: Monodelphis domestica; assembly: GCF_027887165.1. Classification (NCBI taxonomy): domain Eukaryota; kingdom Metazoa; phylum Chordata; class Mammalia; order Didelphimorphia; family Didelphidae; genus Monodelphis; species Monodelphis domestica. The sequence continues at coordinate 500,021,796 of NC_077228.1, forward strand.
TCCTTGGTTACAAGAATCATATTCCCTCCCTTTCCTACCCCCACTCTTCCCATAGCCCACGAGCAATTCCACTGGGTATTACATGTGTCCTTGATCAGAACCTATTTCCAGGTTGTTGGTGTTTGCACTAGGATGTTCATTTGGAGTCTATATCCACAGTCATATACCCTCCACCCATGTGATCAAGCAGTTGTTTTTCTTTGGTGTTTCTACTCCCCCAGTTTTCCCTCTGAATGTGGATAGTGTTCTTTCTCATAGATCCCTCCAGGTTATTCAGGATCACTGCATTGCAACTAATGAGAAGTTCATTACATTCGATTGTCGGTCTCTATGTAGAATGTTCTCCTGGTTCTGCTCCTTTCACTCTGCATCAATTTCTGGAGGTTGTTCCAGTTTCCATGGAATTCTTCCAGTTTATTATTCCTTTGAGCACAATAGTATTCCATCACCAACATGTACCACAATTTGTTCAGACATTCCCCAATTGAAGGGCATCCTCTCATTTCCCAGTTTTTTGCCACCATAAAGAATGTGTTTATAAATATTTTTGTACATATATTTTTCCTTATTATCTCTTTGGAGTACAAACCCAGCAGTGCTATGGCTGGGTCACAGGGCAGGCAATCTTTTAGTGCACTTTGGACATAGTTCCAAATTGTCCTCCAGAATGGTTGGATCAATTCACAACACCATCAGCAATGCATTAATGTCCCAACTTTGCCACATCCCCTCCAGCATTCATTACTTTCCTCTGCTGTCATGTTAGCCAATCTACTAGGTGTGAGGTGATAGCTCAGAGTTGTTTTGATTTGCATCTCTCTGATTATAAGAGATCTAGAACACTTTTTCTTGTGCTTATTAATAGTTTTGATTTCTTTAGCTGAAAATTGCCTGTTGATGTCCCTTGATGAGGAATCTTTAGATGTGGGATAACTGGAGGTTATGGTCAAATAGAAGAATAATAGGTTTCTTGATCATGGCTGGGAACATTATGGGTGAGGGTGAGGTCAAGGGAAGGCCCTGTGTTTGGGTGAGGAACTTAGTGAAGCCACTCAAGTCATTTAGGCTGGTGTTCTGATTTCCCTTGAAACCTCTCCTGAATATCCAGATCCTTTAGGAAATTCCCTAAGTCTGAAAAATAACATTGTTATGAGCTAAGAGAAAGATGAATAAATAAGTGAATCATAAGACAGATAATATATATTTTGTAAAATATATATTTGGAATGCATACCTAATGTTTATAATTAGAACCAAATTGCATTCTTTATCCAATGCATTTATTGCTCAAAGTCACTAAGCCCTTTTACTAAACCCTAATTTAAGTTGAGTTAGGCAGACGAACTCATGGGACAATTAATTGGTAACCTTGCTCCTTGTATTTCTCTGTTTTTTAAAGTATCACTGAATAAAGAATAAAGTTGCTTAAAACTAGAGGAAATAGACTTTATCTTAAAATATCTATCATCCTCTTCTTTCATATTCTTTTTTCCCACCTCCTTCCTTTTTCTTTTTCCCCTTTGACCATGCCTCTGTTTGGAACTTGCTGGTGATGCTTCCTGCAAGATTCAGAGGCCTGTTACTGACTGATGCCTGCCTTCCATCTAAGTGAGTTGAAGCTTTCTAGTCAGGATTTGTTTTTAAAAGCTGACTGGTAGAGTGCACATTTAAAAGGATTATCACTGATGCTTGCCCAGTGTGGTAAGTCATAAAATAAGAACATTTTTAGATGTAAGTTACTCATACAGAATATTAATTTTTTTACATGGAACTCTTTGAACTTTTATTCCTTATGTACCTATAGTAACTAAGATGTTTCATTTCTGTCATATTGATTGCGGTAATTTATATTCTGAATAAGTTAGAGCCCTTAAAGGGCTTTCAGGTTGTGTTGGAGTCTAACTGCTGATTTGTTAATACAATTAAAGTTTTGTTCACTAGGACTGCTGACATAATTAGTTTAATTTCTGTTCCTTCTATATTTCTTTTGGCAGCTGGGAAATTAAAGTACTACAAGTTGCATGAAACTGCCTTTTTGGGGTGGTATTACTATCAGATGAATGGACTGCATCCCCCAGGGAACATTCTTCAGGATGTCTTATTCAACTTTTTGTAATAGGCTCTTTCTCTTCTGCAGCATTAATGCATTAGGCACATAATTGGCTATTTAAGCATTCAGAAGGAACAATGTTTGCCCTTTACCCATGATTATATATTTTCCTTGAATTTCTTTTGAAGAAATATATGTAATTTTTAGAAACTTGAGGCTATTACTGCTAATACAAGTAAATGAATTTTTTTAGTCGTCCTTCCTGAGAAGCATGTTGTTCTCTGATAAGCTGCATTATTTTATTTTGTCTTTCCAAATCTTCATTTTGTTCCTTTCAGATACAGCTTCTGCAGATTGAAGGTGAAGGTGGAAGGTGTATAATTCGTAGTAATTCTCTTCATATTTTTCTAAGATATGTTTCACTGTAATGACCTAAATCCTTAAGAATTGTGGTTGCTCTCAAGGAGATTTTACATTTAATTACTCTAATCCATACTTAATTTCCTACAGAATTCTTGGATAGATTCTGTTTAGTTTGGTGATCTCATGGCTTTTGAGGTGTTACATAGTGACCTAATTAGATGACTTCTATCTCTGAAGGTTACATTCCTCTTTTCAAGTAAGAGTAACCTTGGCATAGAAATGTCCCCATTGGTTTTTTCCAGTAGAAGTTGATACAAAAATCCCTTTTTTGTTGCTTCTGCACTTTTTCTTTTTCTGTTGATAGGCTAAATTGAAGGGTTTTTTTTGGGGGGGGGGGTTATTTTGTATCTTACCTGTGTTTTCCCTCAGTTTTTAAAGATAGCTTTGCTCCAAATAAGTGGCATGTATATAATGTTTATACTAAAGAAATGCCATTTCAGCCTTGGGTTTTAAGATAATTCAGTGTATGTCTAGTTCTTGCCTGGCTTTGCTTTAATGTATAAATTAAATACATATTTTTAATTTTAAAATTAAAAAAAAATTTAATCAGCTGCATTATATTTGTTCTCTTCCATGAGAGTAATCTCTTTGAGGTCAAGGATATGTCTCAAGGATAGTGGCCAAGTTCCTTCTGGAACTTCTAGGCCAGAGTTGTTAAATCCTTAGAGGGCTTATGAATTAAGGAGGCTTTACTGTGTCCCACCAATATTTTCAGTGTTTCTAGTCTATTTCTTTCTTTCTTTTTTTAAACCCTCACCTTCCATCTTTTTAAGGCAGAAGAATGGTAAGGGCTAGGCAATGGGGATTAAGTGACTTGCCCAGGGTCACACAGCTAGGAAGTGTCTGAGGCCAGATTTGAACCCAGGACCCCCTGTTTCTGGGCCTGACTCTCAATCCACTGAGCCACCTAGCTGCCCCTATTTCTTTTCTAGTGATACAGATCTATGCCTTATTTTTTTACATTGCCTGACCAACATAATTTTGCTAATAGCCTTAAACATATTTTCATTGGACCTCACTGTAATATTCCTAGAAAACTTTTTTCCCTCACCATTGGATTGCCTAAAGTGAAAATTGTAATATTGTTCCTATAGAAACTACTTATTATAACATACCTCTTTTCCTGGAGCCAATAAGGAACACCTGTTCCTTAAAGGTGGGCTATACTTGGAGTGTTTGAAATAAAATTTCCTTAGAGAATTGGAAACAACACCAGATTTAGAGTAAATACTTGGGTTGGAATTCTGACCCTGCTATTTAATTACTTAATCCTGGGTGATCATAGACAGGATCCTGCTACTTTCTGGTATTAGTTTTCCTTATTTATAAATTGAAAAGATTGGATTAAATCAGGAATTCTTAACCTAGGGACTGTTGACACCAGATTTCAGGGGGTCTTTGAACTTGTATGAGAACTTTATTTTTCTTAACCTTTGTGTTTTTTTTAAAACTCTGATGAAAGAATTTGCTTAAAGAATGGTTTCATAGACTTCTCAGATAGGCATTGTCAATGATCCTGGTAACTTCTTCCCTTATAATATCTGAAGTAAAGCAATGTGTACAGGCTAAGAGAGGAGAGAAGCTTTAGGGTAAATCACTTTGTATTCTGCTACTAAAACCATTAGATTAGATCCTCTTGGCATGATTGATCCCCCTTGGAGTCAGTGACCAGGCTCTTGTACATCTTCAGAATTGTAAACAGATTCATTGGTGGCCCAAATTAGATTTGGGTCCTGTATTTGAGCAGACTGTGAATGCCTACCTCTATGGTTCTACCTCAATCACAGTTTTCTATCTTCTTGATCTGTATCTCTAGAACCCTGACCTGTACCTGGGCATCAGTTAGTGACATAATTCTTAAGAGTGACATTTTTGAAGATATCTTACCTTGAAGAAAGAGCCTTGAAGAAAGAAAGAGGCTTTCTTTGAAGATGGGTTGTGAAGAATAGCAAAGGGCTTATTAATGGTTGTGTTTTTATAATGTTAGACTGCTTACTGATTTGGAGCAGATAAAACTTCCTTTGCACGCTTGGCATCATGGGCTAATTGCATAGCTGGATGAAATGTCAAACTTGATAGATTATTGGAGTTGTTATTTTTGTGGTTAAACAATAATGAAACTGTTTGGATGTTTACAGAGAAACACTGCTGCCTGTGTTTGGACTTTGGACTGGAGAAAGTTTCAATTGTTGGGAAGCACTATTCTTCATGTGGCTCATTGCACAGCTGTCCAAATGACTCTATCTCTCTCGATCTGCCATTTGCACAAGTATGACCTAACATTTTTGGGAAACAATCTATGTTTCTGATTCCAAGAAAGGCCCATGGTTGACTTGTCTGGTCAGTTGGAAAACCTAGATACTGAAGAAAACAATCTTCTACATGAATTGATCAAATAGATCAAATACAATGTTTCTCATTTTCTCTTTGAATGTCTAGCTTCTAGCATAGGACTTACTGAATTGGATTGTCAAAAACAAGCATCTCTAGAACAAAAGCCTCTTTTTAAAAGTAGCACTTTGTACACACCCCAATGCTTTTTAAATCTGTTGTGTCAGATTGTACATTGTAGTTTTTATTTGGTCATTGTGAACTATCATATAGCAAAGATGTATGTTGCTGAGGAACAAAACATTTTTTAAAAGAAAATAATATTTGAGGCTTTAATTGAAAATGTTAATTTATTCTGGATCCAGATATATTGAAATTTGCTATTTGATATGAACATTTCATATATTCAAAGAAGTCTTAAAATTTTTTTTGCTTCCCATGATTTGAAGTCTGCTTCCCCCATTTCCTGTAATTAAACATTTTTGCACAGAAAGTACACGAAGCATTAGAATATTCTGCAGTTTATTTTGCTCTAATGAATTTTTCCAGGTGAGATTTGTTCTGGATGAAACAGGATTTTCTGGTTTGAATTAAGGGAAGAATTGCTTCTGTAAAAAAGTGGGCAAATTTTGTAGAATATGTTGACTAAAAAGTGTCTTCTATTTAGTTAGCACATTAACATATAGAGTTTTGATAGTGATGTGTGAATTGTTTTTAGGATAGGCTTTTAAATACTTGATGTCATTTTGTTACATTATTCTTGTTATTGTTGGCAGGCCAATTTTAAAATTATTGTGGTCATTATGTATTTAGTTGTGTTAGTATTTTATTGTTTAATGGTGATTTCCTAATTTCAAAATTTCTTGAGTGAATTTGTTGAGAGTCTATATTACCTCAAAATGTATGTAGCTAAAATCTTCCAGGCAATCTAATTTGCTGTCAAGAGTCCATTGCTAGTATTAAAATGGCTTCATAGAAGAATCAGAAGTGTGAGTTGGTGGTGAAAGCAACAGATCCCTTTGTTTGACATATTTGTGGGAAGGCCCAAAAGGGAAGGCCAAGTGGTTTAATTGGACACACCCAAGGGAGTAGGGGATAGAGACAAAGGAAGGATACTAGGACTAGCCTTTTATAAGCCTCTCAGTGGGACCAGGACTGACACCTCCAAACTAGGGCAGTCCTTTAACCCCCTCACAATGGGTATGGGATTGACACCTCCAAACTTAGGTTAGCCCACCAAACCCCCCTCAGGAGGGGGAAGCTAACACTTCAAAAGTGGGACTGGGAAGAGATACCACCTGGGATGTCACCAGAGAGCCTCAGGCAGGATGGTCTTCAGGTCATAGCTGGAAGGAATCTACCATGGACTCCTGAGGGATCCATTCTTCGAGTCAACTCAGGGAGCTTTTGGGTCAGGGCAGTTCCTGAATCAGCTACAGTGTTATGGCCAACTCCAGATCAGAGTGGCTCAGGTGTTTTTCTAGGGGTCCTACTCAGGAAGGTCTGATTGGTTTCCTACCTCTGAGGTCACAGGCAGGGAAATACCAATCACCTAGGAAACTGGAAGTTTCTACCCTGGAGTGTTCCAAATACAGAGGTTTCCAGATCTGGTGGGGGAAAAGGGAGTAGGGTAGGATTATGGAGAGGATATGAGTATAGAATAAACAGTCTGTTGTACAAAGGACTAGCCAGGAAAATCAGAGCTTTTTTCAACATTTATGCTCAGGGAGAATTAGGCTTAACATTGTCATACCTTGTACTGACTGTTGGAAATTCTACAATGGATGCTCCTATTTTTGGATTCCATTTTGCTGATTGTTTTTGTACTTTGATAATTTGTGGATAATATCTGCAACATTGAGAAGGGCAAGCCCATCCATGTCTTCTCATCCTATGGAGTTCTTAACTGTATTTCCTAGAAATCTTATGTGGGATAAACACCCAGTGTTTGGGGGCCTTCTTATAGATTTAATGTGTGGATACTAGTGAGGCATATGCATATCTGTCAGTCATCCCTGGCCTTTGCACGTCTATCCTATCTTGTTTTAGTTATATATCTTTCTCCACTTCTGTTACAAATCCTTAGTTAGTAATTTTTTACAGTTTATTCACCTACAACATTCACTTCTGCATTGTGGACAATTCAACTTTAATTCTTTGACTTAATTATCCATGTCTTGGGGCATGGAATAGGACAATTTCATTTAGGATCATCACTAGCAGATTCCCCCCTCCTTCATCTCCTTTCACTTATCAGTCTTTCCCTATCTACTGGCTGTTTCCCCTATTGCCTACAAATATGTATGTCTCAAAAAATCCTCACTTGACCCATACATCCCCACTAGCTATTGTCTAATATCTATCTTTTGGGGGCTAAACTTCTTGAGAAGACAGCTTCCAATCAGTGCTTCTACTTCCTTTCCTCTCCTCAACAAACTGCAATTTGGTTCTGGCATCATTTAACTGAAATCACTCTACAAAGTTACTAATGATCTTGTAATTGCTAAATCTGAGCTTTTCTCAATCCTCTTTTGACCTCTCTACAGCCTTTGACACTGTTCTTCATATTCTTCTTGATAGTTGTCCTCTAGTTTTTTGTGACACCGTCCCCTGGCCTTCATTCTACCATCCTAACCACTCAGTCTCCTCTGGATCTTCATCTAGAATCATACCAGCTTAACCAGAGATGTTTCTCAAGGCTCTTTTCTGAGCTTTTTTCTCCTTCCATATTTTTTCTTTGATGATAATCATCAAATCCCATGTTGTCTTAATGGAGATGATTCTAAGTCTATTTGCCAACCTTAACTTCTCTTTTGACTGCCAGTTCTGCTTATCCAACCATGCATTTTCATATTGAACACTTCAAACTGGGGATATCCTATAGATATTTTAAAGTCAACATGCCAAAACCTAAACTCATTATTTTTACTCTCTAGCTTTTCCTCTTCTTAACTTTCCTTTTTTTTTGTTGTTGCAAATACCTCCATTCCCTAGATACCCAGTCTTGCAATCTAGGTATGTCATCCTGGGTTTTTTATTCTTTCTATCTTTTTATTCAATCTGTTGCCAAAGCCTGACATTTCTACCTTTGTAATATCTCATATATATTCCCTTCACTCCTCTTACACTGCCATCATTGGCCCTTATCATCTCAAATCTAGAGTATATTGCAATAACCTTCTTGAAGTTGGTCTCTTGACCTCGTCTCTTCCAAAGTCTCATCCTCCACTCAGCTGTCAAAAAGTACAGTTCTGACAAGGTCACCTGACTATTCATACAGTTCCAAGGGCTCCCTATTGCCTTCAAGATCAAATATAGCATCCTCTATTTGACTTTTAAAACCCCTCTATAACTGACACCTTCCTATTTTTTTAATTAAATTTTTTAAAATTACACATAAAAATAATTTTGACAATTGTTTTGTGCCATTTTGCTATTCATATTCTCTCCCTACTTCCCAAGGCTGTCCCTTCCTACCTTTCCAGTCTTATTACACTTTCCCTTTCTTTCCATAACATCTCATCATGTATCTTTGATACACTAACACTGACTGCCTTGTTCTTCTTAAAACATGGTCACTCTTATCTCCCTCTTCTGGACATTTTCACTGGCATTGCCTCATACTTGCAACTAACTCCCCCTTATCTCTGATTCCTAGCTTCCTTGGCTTCCTTCAAGTCTAAACAAACTTATAACCTTTCTTAGAGCTTAGGATTTTTAGTACTTTCCTTCTGAGATTATCTCCAGTTTACCACATATATATTTTGTTTGTAGAGTTGTTTATATGTTGTCACTAAGCTGCTTGAGAGCAGGGGATATTTTTTGTCTTCCTTTATCTCTAATACTTAACACAGTGCCAGGTGTGAAGTACCATACCGGAAGTACCAGCACCAGAATAATATTGATGTTAAAAAGATGAGTCTTTGGAGAAGCTTGAGGGTCCTTAAAGGCACTCTACAATTTTCCTAAGGTGTTAAGCCCTACCTAGAACATTGTAAAGCCTACTACAGAAGATGCATAATCACTCAAAAGAATTGGACTTGCCCATCCACACAGGGAAAACCAAGTGGATAAAGAAAGCTTAGGAAGATTATATGATGGGCAGATGAATGAACACCTAGATGATACTGATCCATCAGTATGTCTAGTTTCGCCAATACTGTGGACAGGGAGCTCAGATTCAGAAAAAAACAGGAGTTGGAGATACGACTGGTGAAAGGCCATCTTTGTAAAGTTGTGAGGTGCTTTTAATGACTCCAAGCTTCTCTTAGAAATAGATCCATCTTATAAAATCACTGGACTTGAGGTGTACTTAGGTGTAATGAGATAATGGTGGTAGATCACTTTAATTCCACATTCTGTGTTGACATGAAGAGCCAGGTAAATAAGAAAAGTAAAACATGAAATTGATTTGTTTTGTGATCTTCATAGTGCTTTGGCATATATCTTATTGTCTGTGCATTTATGCCGTAAGACAGCACTGGAAGGGGAAGCATGTGGGAATCATCCTTAATGTTACTTTTCCCTGATCTTCTCAACCCTCTCATTGTTAAAATCGTTACTGTGACAGTTGCTGTAACTTTTGTAAGAAAACTATTTTCAGAAGCCTGTCAGATGTGTGGTACCACACCTGGTGAGTACATCTTAAATGAATTTTACTGCTTTAATTTGCCTAATTAGTGCTAAGGTATGTTTGATTCCAGGCAGATCCTAGTTGGATCATGAATTTAAATACTTAATTTTCAGGGGGGTGGAGGTGGCGGGGGGGGGGGGGGGGGGGGCTCTTCTAGCTCCATTATGGCACTAGGGTAGCTTGTATAAAAACATAAAGAGGGGAAAGAACTCAGATACTCTTAACTAGAAAAGTAATCCTGAAGGTCTTATTCCCCTGGCCATTTCAGATGCTACAGATTACTTAATAAAACTAGTAAAAATATAAGCTTTCTTTCTTGACTTTTATAGTGAAATATTCAGCTTTTTATGTAGTTCCAGCACTAGACTTTTCTCCCAGTATTTTCTCAAGCTATTTGTATGACTGCATCTCCAAATAAAATGAAAGTGCTTCAGAATGGATCTTAAAAACAAAACAAAACACACCTACCTTTGCTTAGTTTTAAAACTTAAATAAGGGGTTCACTGAATGGGCATTTCCTTCTGAAGAAATAGGGATGAAAACCTTAGCTTTGAAACACTTAAGTTAATTGCCTTTGGATTTAAATAAACTTGAAGTTTATTTCCAAATAAACTAGAGAGCATTTTGAGGAATTTCTGTATGTTAGCATATTTTTCTATTTTATTATAAATAATGCAAGCCAGATTTTATGATGCGAACTCTTGAAGAACCTCAGGGAGAGAGCAGTGTGCACAGTAATCTTTAGAGAATGTACAGTCTTTTGGGAATTCATCTCTTCATGAGCAGATGTAGGCAGATGGAGTGTTTTCTTAAGCACTACTGAAATGTGCAATTCAGTTCTGATTCTGGAATCTCTCCTGCCTTCTCTGCCTTTCTCTCACCTTGCTTGGATGGAACATTCAGGCTGTATGGCCTTATTCTCTTATTTCTCTATCCTGCAGAATCCAGTTTGAAGATTAACTGTGAGTGGACAGGTAATCCGATCTACTTGGTAGAAACTGCCTGTCAAAATGAAACAATATGGGTAACTGTCAACAAAGGTTCCACAAGGCTGAGGAGTAGAGGGAGGTTAATCTTTGGCATTTTTAGTGGAAATCATGGTGAAAATTCAGTTGGAAAGGCAGGGTTAACTAATAACAGAGGAATGTACAAGGAGACAATAGTAAGTGGCAGAAAGGACAGTCAGTAATTATGAGTTTCAGCAAATTTCCAATCCTTGAAGAACTCCCCATCTAGATTGCAAAGTTGCAGGCCAGAGTCATTCACTGAGAGTTACTGGGGTAAGGGGGAATGCTGGAACATTGTTGTATTACTTCATTTCCCTGCCTTTGAATTTATTAATTTATGGAGTCTTTTTGTTTGGGGTTTCATCCCTTCTCATTCCTGCTTTCCTATTACCTCTCCCCTCACCCTTTGATTGAGTAGAAACAACTTTGTGTAGGAAATTTCTTGCCTTGAAGGTTTCCAAGAATTCTGATGCTAGTTGTCTGAGCGGAGCTGCTCGAGATAATAATTTGGCCAAATCAATGAATTCCTGATTCCTGTTTCTGGCATCAGACCTCCATACTATGACCTTGTCTGTGTTGGACTTTTAACGGCCTCTGTTTTTTACTTTTTTCAGATACTGATTTTAGGAACCTAGGCATTCTGGTGTGCTGGAGATAGGTGTTTAAGCTTCAAGTTTGGTTCTTGATAGCTATTGGTCAGCAGTCACCTTCGTGCATATTTATAGCACCAAGAATTTTTAAAAAATCAAATCTTGGAGTGATCTTAGTACTGAGCAGATTCTAGTGACTGGCATTATGGGGGACCTGATTTACTAAGGCACAGCTTTCACTTTCTCTTTAAAGTAGCAGCATTGTGTGAACCCTTTGCACCCTTGGCTGCCCCAGGTCCCAGTGTTTGAAAGTGAAAGTGGCTCCTTAAAGATTAAAGGGACTGGCAGTCTTTCTGGCCCCAGGTTGAAATGATCCCTGTTATGGCGACAGGTTTTATGTCCCAGGAGAGGCCACTTTATACAGCAGGTCTTTGCTTCCAGTGTTACAGTAAGCCTGTATTTGCTGATGGTGCAGCGATAAGTTGGCATTGGGGTACTCTTAAGATACTTGAGCTGAAGTATACTGAGGTTTGAATTTCTAGGTAAAACTGGCACATAAGTCAAAAGCTTTCCCCCCTTTGTTTTATATGACCTAGAAAAGAGTTAAGAGGGCTTTAATTTGCACAGTGGTAAAAATTACATTATGTGACATACCAGGTGCAAAAATGTCTCTGAGTAATAAGGCTTCATTCAATAGTTGAAATGCTCAATAGTATTTAGTATTTAGGATCATTGGCTGAGGAGCCTCCTAAAAAAGAATGGTTTAACTCATAAAATAAATAAAAATTCAACTTTTTTACTCCCTGGCTATTATTAGGGCAGAGACATTTTATTTCTGGGCTTTTCCTGTAGAAAGTAAAATCTAGGGGGCAGCTGGGTAGCTCAGTGAATTGAGAGTCAGGCTAGAGATGGGAGGTCTTAGGTTCAAATCTGGCCTCAGACACTTCCTGGCCATGTGACCCTGGGCAGGTTACTTGACCCTTATTGCCTATCCCTTACTACTGGCCTTGGAGCCAATATACAGTATTGATTCCAAGATGGAAGGTAAGGATTTTTTTTTTAAAGTAAAATCTAGCTTGTATAATCCTCTTAAAGATATTTAATTTTCCTTTGTTGAAAGCACAGGAGATTTGGTGAGTAAGAGGAACAATGTATTCTGGAAAAAATGTCTACCACCAGGAAGTGATAGATGTTTGTATTGCCCCACTTTCCACCCCTGCCCCACTTCTGTGACTTGTGCATATTATAATAAAAGGATTTTTATGTTTAAGACCTTGTCATCTGGCTAGGGAGGAGAACACTCCAAATTTTTAAAAGTAGCATAAATCTCCAAACACTAAAGATTAAAAGTAAGTAACGTTTCATTTCAAAAGATGAGCGTTCATTAAATGAGGAAAGAATGTTACCATAGGAGAGTAAGGCAGCTTAGAAGCAGTAAGCTGTGCACATGATATTGTATAGTTTCTTTCTTGTGAGTATACAAAGATTGCCAAATAGATTAAACTCATTGTTTTCTTTGGTTATGGAATATTTCATAGCAGTCACTGAGAACTGATGTATTTTATTTCTGTTCTGACAACTGCTTATTGTTTATAATGTAAAATACATCAAAAGAAAAGGGAATGTGGGCTGTGAAGAACATTACATATTTTCTCTGGAGCAAAACAACATGGGTGTGTGTATATATAAACTTTCAACATCTGTTGTGACCATCCATGAAAAATAAAACAACCTGTTATAAATTGCTTTTGGGTGGTAAATTACCTGTCTGAATTCTAAAATATGCTACTGAAAGAGCTACAAGTCTAAAGCTCAGTTTTGTTTTCTCCTACTCACTGACTTTGTGTATTTTCATGAAGTCCCAGGTATTTGAAGGAATGGAATTTCTGAAATGTGGCAATAGTATATGTATTTGGATGAAAGTCAGTATTCTCCTCCCCTACTCAAAGAAGATTATTGGGGCTGCTTGTACAACTCTTTGTGACCTTGTTTTGGGTTTTCTTGGCAAAGATACTGGAGTGGTTTGCCATTTCCTTTTCTGGTTCATTTTACAGAGGAGGAAAAACTGAGACTAATATGGTTAAAAGACTTGCCCAAGGTCACATAGCTAGTAAGTGTCTGAGACCACATTTGAATTCAGGAAGATGAGGCATTTTGACTCAAGGTCCAGCACTCTAGCTGCTCCTTTGTACAAATTGTATCACTGTTGTCATTGTCTGTCTTGAAGATAGGATTATTAGTGTAGATGCTAAAGGTCATTTCCTAGTAGACTGCTATAATACATAGCTTGATTTCAGAAAATTTAATTGTTACTAACCAATTGTCTCTAATAGTAAACAACTATGAAATGGGAGTTCTCATCTTCCCAGTTACTGCACAGTGACATGTATGGAAGATGAATGGTTCTTGTAAAATTCCTATTTATTTCTGAGGGTCCCCATAGTTAACATCTGACCCTTTGTGTGTCCAAACCACTGAAGGATCCATTTTGTTTCACCCAATTAAAAGGGACAAGAAGCCCTTCTTTCTCCCAAGTCTGTTTTCCTTGAAGTTGCTCTCAAAGTAGCCAACTCAGAGAGCAGTTTCTTACCTTCTTAATAGAAGACATGTGACTCTCTTATCTTTAGCTACAGAACTATTTTAGCAGTGTGGCATGTGAGATATAGTTTTCACCAAATGTAGCTAAAGTAGACAACTCATCATTTTAAGACTGCTAATTAACAAATAAACTTTAGGGAATCTTCTTAAGCTAACCACTACCTTTTGTGAAGAAAGATGTAAAAAGAAGCAAATTATGTATTTTACAGAATGTTGCCAAACCTTAATCACTTTAGCAAATACTCTGCTCAAAGTCATTAAGGAGAATCCAAGGAGTTTGGAGATAAAGAATTAAATTGAACACAAATTACCTCTTCCCTTTCCCCCTTCTCCCCTCCCTCCTCTCTTTTCCCTCCTTCACTCTCCATCATCTCAGCTTCTGATTGGATGCATGCATTCTGTTTCCAGACAAAGTAGACATGTTATCTTTTAAGTGTTTTTTTTTTGTGGCACCATAGTTGCCACATGGTTGGGGAAATTTAGTAAATATTAACAAATAATTATTAACCAGTACATTTTAAGAAGAAAAGTGAAACAAGAAATAAGAATTTACCAGGCTTTCAAGGATTTTGGAAAGTAGTTATTGATGCTTCTGCTTGAATTTCATGATGATTTTTTTCATCGTTTTCCTTGTTTATTCAGTTAAAATAGTAGCCAAAAATTTAGTTTCTATTTACCTCACCGGAAACCTTTAGAGTAAATTAAAGCTGACAGAATAGTTGAAGTGCTTCTGTAATAATAAACCAGGCTTTGTGTAAAGAAAATGGGGAGTAGAGGCCTGGGGGGGAAGAGAAGAGAAATAGCCAGGTTTGAATTGACAAAATTCACAGGAATGATCCAGCCGTGCCTGGGATGAATGGACAAGTAAGTTCCCAGGGGCCAGTGACCCAGATGCAAAGTAACTTTCTTTATCCCTTTTCTTGGGAAATCATCAGAATTTACAAATGGAAGGATGCTGGTAACCTAGCACTGTTGAACTCCCCTGCTGTTCTCAGATGGAATTTCAGAAACTGCCCTCAGGGGCTCTCAGGAAAAGTGTCTCAGTAAGAGCAAGCCCAGGAGCAAGCAATACTGCCATTGTGAATGCTTTTCTTCTTCTGAGTCATTGGTTCTAAATTTTAAAAAGTCAACTCAACTCGATCATCTTCTCTTGCTCATGGAGGGCATCCAGAAGCTTTGGGTAAATTGCAGTTTTGCACTTCGTGAGTCAGCACTTCCCAGAGTAAAGTTTGCACTGTTACAGTATTGCTTGCCAAAGACATCCCCTGGAGGCCCCATTCACTTTTCCTGAAAGCTGCTGCAATTGGTTCCTGAGATGATCTCATCTGGAAATGGCTTTGGTGTCCCCAGCTGCAGGAATTGGAGGGAGCTCGCTTTCTGCTTGGGCAATGTTATGAAACAGGCAAAACCAGGTAAATATGGCATATTTCTTTGAGGCTCCTAGATCCTGTAGGGCCTGAGAAAGTTATTAGGTTGTCAGTCTAGCACCTTATACCTTCTATTTAGAAGTTAATAATAATGACTCTCTGAAGAAGTAGTAGAGGGAGGAAAGTTTAATTTCCGCCAACTTTCAGTTGACTTCTTAATTTAGCCTATTTTGACTTCAGATATCAATACCCGATAGAACAGAATTATAGTATGGCTAGTCCCTGCTTCTCTTGGGTCAATCTTATGAGATGTTTTTGTCAGACAGAACCATCCCAAAAGATAGAAAGGCCAGAGTCATTATTAATTTAACCCTTGTGATACTGAAGTGGTGATCTCTTCTATGATCAGAAGCCTGCATGGATTTTCCTCAGCATTGATGAAACAGCACTGCTGTTGTCAGTACTGTTGTTCTGCCATGCCCCATGGTTTTTTTTCTGCGAAACTAGGAAGGATATGTGGTAGAGTTAGGAGTGGAACTCTTGTCTCTGTTTTGACTACTTACTGTATTAATTACCCTTGGAGGGAAAGAGGGGGGAAGAAAAGGGAAAACCCTTAACTTGATGAAGCCTTCGAGACTTTACCTGCCAGCTTCCAAATTTTGCCCCACCCCCACCCCTCCCCAGAATGTTAATGTCAATCTCTAAAACAATCTCTCTGATCAGTTAGCATTAGTTTGAGGATTTTGAAGGATGTTCTGGAGCCAAGTTTTAATCAGCATATAGTTGAGAAATTGAAGACATGTTCCAGAATGCATTTATGAAGTATATTAGTTAATGGTTCTTTTTGTTTGTTTTGTTTTTTAGAAAAGGTTAAACACATTATAACAACATTATGGTAGCAAAGTATTTGTAGTTACTGAAGAATTTACTGTCATGGATTATTTGAGATCACTTCTTCATTTGGGCAGAAGGAACAGTATATACAGTGCCCACTTATACACTTTTACAGTGCCTAGGATCTAAAGAGACAGAATTTCTAGAGGGCCTAGAAATAGACAAATGCTCTGAGACTTAGCTATCCCCCTGCCCCCCCCCCCCCCAGGCATCTTTGGCTTGTCCTGGCTCAATTCTGTTAAATTTAACAAAAAGTACAGTCTGCACTATATGCAAGATACGGTGGACACTCTTCAGTAGATGCACAGAGAGTTGACACTAGCTTCTAGATCTGAGGAGAGAATGAATACACAAATTCCATTCACATCCCAATCCCTTGTAGTCTGACTTTTGTCAAACTGCATTTCTGCAAGGTCAACATTGATCTCACTTTTTTTCCAGTTCTCATCCTTCTTGTCCTCTCTGCTGAATTTGACACTGGACCATTCCTCCTTCAGTTTGCTCTTTTCCCTCTGGGTTTTCATGACACTAGTCTGTCTTTATTCTCTTCCTACCTCTTGGTTGAATTTATTCTTTTCTGTCTCCTTTACACTATTTGTATCCTGCCACTTATATGATAGGACTTTGTCTTGGGTTCCCTCTTCTTTCTTTACATGAAATCTTGGTGATCTCATTATCCCCCATACATTTGATTATCATCTCTATGAAGATGGTTCCCACATCTCTATGTATAGCCCTCATTTCTGTCTTGAGCACTACTCCTGAATTTCTTGTTGTCTGTTTGACACATCTCCACTTAGATATCACATAGGTATTTTCCATTCTCTTCTCTTTATTTATGCCACAATCATGTGAAACTAATCCCTGATAACTTCCTTTTGAACTCTTACAAAAATGTCCTCATGGTTACCTCTATATCCTCTCACTTAATGACCTTGTTTGCTTCCATGGATTTAATTATCATTTCTTTGCAAATGCCTCCTAGATCTCTGCATCTAGGATTCTCTTCTGAGCACCAGTGCTTAATCACAAATTTCCTACTAAACTTTTTCAGTTGGATGTTGTAAAGACATCTCTAACTCAACATGTCCAAAAGAGAACTCAGTGTATTTCTTGCCCATCTATCCCTTTCCCAAACCCTTGAGGTCATCACCATTCTTCTAGTCATCCAGTTTTTAAAATTTTGGTGTTATCCTTCTCTTTTCTCTCATCCCACATATCCCATTAGTTGCCAAACCTTATAATTTCTACCTTCCATACATCTTTCTTTCCACCCATACAACCATCACCATATTTCAAACTCTCAATCAATCATCAAGCATATATGAGGAATGTACTATGTGTAAGGCACTATGATAGGTGCTGAGGATACAAAAGCAAAAGGGAAACAACTCTTGCTCTCAATGAGCTTATAGTCTGTTAGGAGTAGGTGACAGCATGTATAGATATGTAAGTATATACAAAATAGTTACAAGATAATTTGGGGAGAAAGTCATCAGCAGCTGGGAGATTAGAAAGATTTTATATTGAAGGTAGTACTAAGAGTTGGAGGTAAGAAGGGAGTGTATTCCAGTCATGAGGAACAGCAGTACACAGGCCCTAGAGATGAGAAATAGAGTGCTATTAAGGCCAGTTGGCCTGTTTTTCAGACTTACTTTGTGCATTACTTCACCTTGTACACTCTATAGTCCAGGCAAATTGGCCTTCTTGCTGTTCCTCATCCACAACACTACATTTCCCATCTCTTGGCATTTCTTATTCTCCATTACTGGAATTTGCTGTCTCTTCACCTCTACCCATTAGAAACCCTTCTAAGACTCTTTATATATGTCACTGATTTTTCTAAAGCTTATTGTATCTTACCCTCCCAAATCATTTAATATCTATATTTTTTTAAGTCTTTTCTTTTTCACATATAGTATATAGTAGATACTTAATAACAAAGGAATTGCTTTGAAATTTTTTAAATTTTATTTTATTTTCAGGACCAAATTCTTTCTCTCCCATCCCCCCACCTCTTTGAGAAAACAAGAAAAACAAAGCCCCTCTATAAGCATATACAGTCTAGCAAAACTATTTCTAGATTGATCATGTCCAATTAAAAAAAGTCTCAGTTTACACTCTTGAGTCCATCACTGTCTCTTATCAGGAGGTGGGTAGCCTGTGTCTTTATGAGCCTTGTGGAAGTGTAGTTGGCTAGGAGTTGCTTTTTGATAGATTGATTTATTTGTTCTTAGTGCATCCAAGAAGGCTCTTCTTCTCCAGTCTGTTCCATAGCTATGCCAAAGTGTTATTCTTAAATTGTTGGTTTGACTATATCACTGTCTTGCTCAAGAAACTTCAGTGGCTCTCTGGTGCCTTGAGGTTATAATATAAACTTCTTTGTCTGATGTTTAAAACCTCTCACAGTCTGCCTTCAGTCTGTCTTTCCAAGCTGATTATGTGTTATTCCTCATATACTTTATGAACTCCAGCCAAACTGTCCTGTAAAGAAAGGGTATCCTTTCCCTGTACACAATATCGAGCCCCCTACCTTTATGCCTTCTCACATATTGTCTGACAATGCTTGTAATGCCCGTTGTCCTCAGCCTCTTGGAATCCCTAGTTCTATCCAAGGCTCAGTTCAAGCACTACATTTCTCAAGAGACCTTTCCTGAAACCCTAGTTGTTAGCAGAGTGCCCTGCCTACCTCTCCCTCCCATTTCTGTGTATGTGTATATAAATATGTTTACAGATAACATAAAGTATTACATTATGGGTATGTATATGTTTATATACAATATATGTATCCGTGAACATGTTCATCCCCCCTAGTAGAATGTCTCATTTTTGATATCCCAGTCTCATTGCTTGTCATAGTCTTAGCCCAGAGTAGGTACTTAATAAATATTTGCTGGCTGGCTCATTGAGAGTAAAAAGAGAGATCCAGATAAAGTACTGAGAAATTTCAGGAGGGAGAAATCACTTTCATATCCAGGATATGAGATTTTTTTTAGGGAAAGCTTCATGGAGGAGGGAGTGATTTGGGCTCTGAAGGGACAGAAGAACTTGACTCTAATGGAGGTTCAGGAAGGAAGTATATTTATAGGAATGGGGGAGGAAGGTATGAATAGTAGGACAGATATGAAAAGAGGCAGGATGAAATTAGATTTTGGGATAATGAAATAGAACTGGAGGCTTATGGTTCATCTCGGTCAACACTCCCCTCCCCCCATGTTACAGTGACTTATCTAAGGTCATATAAGTAGGGACATAACTAGTATCAAAATTTGAGTTCTTTGACTTTAAATCCTCAACTTTTCCCAGAAGAAATTCTGTAGCTAGAGTGATCAGGATGAACAAAGGTTTGGAGGTTGGAGAACAAGTACATATTTGGGAATCATAAATTGTAGACTATGGAAGTGGTGTCCTTTTTAAAAAAATTATTAAATTAATTTAGACTATTTTTCCATAGTTATATGATTCATGTTCTTTTCTTTGCCTCCTCTCTCCCCCCTCCCATAGCCAATGAGTAATTCCACTGGATTTTACATGTATCATTGATCAAGAACTATTTCCATATTATTAGTATTTGCATATAGAGTGATCATTTAGTCTCCATTCCTAGTCATGTCCCCATTGAACCATGTGATCAAACAAATGTTTTTCTTCTGTTTTCCTACTCCCACAGTTCTTCCTTTTGATGTGGATAGTGTTCTTTCTGATAAGTCCCTCAGAATTGTCCTGGATCATTGCATTGCTACTAGTAGAGAAGTCCATTACATTCAATTGTGCCACAGTATATCCACCTCTATGTACAATGTTCTCCTGGTTCTGCTCCTTTTGCTCTGCACCAATTTCTGGAGGTTGTTCCAGTTCATTATTCCTTTGAGCACAATAGTATTTCATCACCATCAGATACCACAATTTGTTTAGCCATTGCTCAATTAATGGACACCCCCTCATTTCCCAATTTTTTGCCATCACAAAGAACGTGGCTATAAATATTTTTGTACATATATTTTTCCTTATTTATCTCTTTGGAGTACAAACCCAGCAGGGGTATGACTGGATCAAAGAGCAGGCAGTCTTTTAAAGTCCTTTGGGCATAATTCCAAATTGCCATAGAATGGTTGGATCAATTCACAACTCTACCAGCAATGCATTATTAATGTCCCAATTTTGCCACATCCCCTCCAACATTTATTACTTTCCTTTGCTGTCATATTAGCCAGTCTGCTGCTAGGTGTGAGGTGCTGCTGTGAGGTGGTACCTCAGAGTTGTTTTGATTAGCATTTCTCTAATTATAAGAGATTTAGAACACTTTTTCATGTGTTTGTTGATAGTTTTGATTTCTTTATGTGAAAATTACCTATTCATGTCCCTTGCCCATCTATCAATTGGAGTGGTATCCTTTTTGAGCTTTGGAGGTTAATGCATCCTTTACAGGTCCACATATGAAAGTAGGGAGGAGGTGACAAGAGACATTATGGAAAACTTGAATGGCAGGTTAAGAAATTTGGATGTCATTAGAATAGATGGTAGGGAACAATTGAAGGAAGGTTTTTTTTTTTTTAAAGAAGAAGTGACAGCATCAGAGCTGGGCATTAGAAGAATTAACCTCCAAATGACATACTGAATGGATTAATAGAGACTCTTGCATGCCCCTTCATGAGGGTTTGAAAGGTAGTGAGAACCTAACCTGTGTTGCTGGTCATGAGAATGCAAAGGAGAGCAGAAATATTGCTGAGACAGATTTTTGAATCTTGGTGACTGAATGGAGAGGGAGGCAGGTCATGAAAAGAAAAGGAGGAAAGCTTTTGAAAAGATTGGATCTGTGCCTGAGTAAATAGAGTGCAATGAACAGAATTACAGATGAAGAGCCAATTTGGAGAGTTTCTTTTGAACTTAGGGGGAGTGGCTAGACTGAAGATGTAGATCTGGGATGGGAATCTTCCACAAGAGCTGACATTGTGGGAATGATTGAGTTTACCAAGGGAGAGAGAGAGAGTTGTAGAGAAAAGAAGACCAAGAACAAACCCTAACCCTTAAATAGGGGGAAGGAGGAGGAGTCAAAGAAGAAAATAGAGAAGGGGAACAGGAAGAAAGGTCAAAGAAATGGGATAGGGCAGTATCATAGAAGCCAGAGGAGAGGGGTTACAAGGAGGGGATGATACCAGATGCTGCAGAGAGGTCCAGGAAAAATGGCTAATAATCGCTTTTCGATAAGGCTTTTTAAGGTATGCAGAGTACTTCACAAATATTCTCTCATCTATCTTTGTACAGCAATGCTGGGTAGTAGGTGCTCTAATTATCTTTAATTTACATGTGAGAAAACTGAGGCAAGACAGAGGCTAACTTGTAGAAGCTTTCACATAACTAGTATGTGTCAGGCTGGATTTGAACTCAGGTCTTCCTTATTCCATGTCCATCACCCAAATTTTTGTATTGCACCACCTAGGAAAATGAAGACTGAGAAAAGACAATTTAATTTATTAGTGAGAAAACCATTAATCCTTCTTAGTTCCTCAGGCTACCTCTACCACCCCTTTCCCTGTTCTTCTCAGCAGAGGTCCTGCATTTGTACTTGACTGCTGCAAATACTGAGAATATCTTCTGTGAGCTCTTTCTTCTGTACAGTCTGTACTTAACTCACCATCATCCCTAATTCTTTTTCTATTGCTCTAAGTCTTCTGCCAAAAGGTGGTCCTTTTCCTTGCCAATACCACATCTTTCTTTTTATCCAATTTCTTCCTATCTTCTCTCAGCTTGGACCATTCCTCCCCCTCTCTCTTTTAGTTTGCCTTTTCAATCTACTTAATAATATCTTCAGATCTCTCTCATCCTTAAAACTTTCATTTGATCATAGCAGCCTTTTAAACTGTTACACCATATCATCCCTTTCACAGCTCAACTCCTACCAAAAGTTATCTATATTCCCTTTGCCTCCATTTTCCTCACCTCTCATTGGCTTCTCAAACCCTTACAATCCAGCTTCTGGATCAATTGAAGCTATTCTCTTCAAGGTTGTTGAATCCAGTGGCCTTTTCTCAATTCTCATTCTTGACTGAGATCTCTGCAGCATTTTGTATTGTTGATCACCTCCTCCTAGACACTGTCTTTTCTAGGTTTTTATGATTTTTGTAGTTCGGGTTTTTCCTAGTTCTCCTTTTCCCTGTTTGGGAGGGAACTACTTATTTGTCAGTCTCCTTTGCTTAATTATCTATATATCCTTACCTCTTAATTTATTACTGCATACACTCTATCCTTGGGAGTTTGTCACTGCTCATTTATCATTTTTATTCATATGACTTCCAGATCTGTACATATCCAGCTCTAGTCTTTTTTTCTGAACTTCAGGTCTATATACCAGTTACCTTTTAGACAGCTTGATGTAGTAGATTTGGCATGATAGTTGATGTCAAGAAGATTTGGATCCAGATCTTGCCCCAGACACTTACTATAGCTTTGTGATTGCAGGGCAAGCCACTTCATATCCCTCAAATAAGGGGCATGGAGTTGAAGGACTCTTAGGTCCCTTCCAGCTCTCCAGATCATCCTGATCTCCAACAGGATGTTCTATAGGCATCTTCAAACTCAACACATTCAAAATAGAACTTCTCTTTGCTTCAAATCATCCCCTCTTTCTAACTTCCTTATTTCTCTTTAGGATACCTTCATATTTCCTGTTAGCTAGGTACGCCACTCTGAGAGATAGATTCCTGACCATTCCCTCTCCCTCACCCTCATATCCATTGCCCTCACCCTCATATCCTTTGAGTTGCCAAGATGTATCTATTTGACTTCTATTTAAGAAAGCTCTTGTATCTCTTCTACATGAAATACTTTCTCATTAATCATTTGAGTCCTCTCCCCTAGACTATTGCAATAACCTCTTAATTGCTGTTCTTGCCTCTTGCCAATTCCTTTTCCAACCCATCTTCTATACAGCTGCCAAATTTTGTTATACTTGTTCAGATTTGATCATATCACTCACCCACCAAACAAAGCTCCAGCAGCTTCCTGTTACCTCTAGGCTTCAAATGTAGTCTCTTTTGTTTGGCTTCTAAAGAAAGCCCTTTGCTATCTCCAGCTGACCTTTTCAGGCTTGTTATACATATTTATTCTTCATGTTCTTTTCTGTTCCATCCAGACTTGCCTCTTTGCTGCTCCCCAAAATTCATGACATTCCATCTCTAGTCTCTTTGTGTTGGCTTAGGCTCTGTCCCATGTCTAGAAGGTACTTTTTCTTCACTTCTGCCTCTCAGAAGCTCCTCAGGCTCAGCTCAAGTGCTATCTGGCCACAGAAAGCCTCCTCTGATCACCCAAAGAGCTAGTGTTTTTCCCCTTTGAAAATTCTTTGTATATTCTTTCTATTATTTTTCTATGTGCACATTTCCCCCCAAGTTTAGAGGAACACTATGGGAAATACTATGGACAGAGTTCCTTACTTTTTTTTTTAACTTAGTAGAAATTGCTTGATACAATAACCATCTTCTCCAAATCCTGGCACTACCCACCTCTATGCTTTTGCTGAATGATTTTCAGTAGAGCGGAGGTGTGCCATATGACAGATGGCAAGGGTTTAATTAGTGACTGGTTGATGAGGAATTGCAGCAGGCATGATAGACTTTAAGTCTGGAAAATGAAAAGGACAGAGAAAATTACCATATATGATGGCACGGCCACATTAATGGGAAAGTGTTTAGTATAAAGGAGACTGAAACATCTATTAGCCAAATAGAAGCCAGTGAAAAGGAGGAAATTAAAATGGAGGAAGGGCAATGGGGAGAAGGGAGGATTTGGTGAATGTGGGAAGTTGGATAAATATAGAAGACCACTATCAAAAATACCAAGGAATTGCTATCTGTGAGGAAAAGTTTAAGTTAAAAGCATAAATTTGTAGTGGAATAAGAGTAGAGAAAATGGATCGTGTCCTTATCTGGGGTTGGAGATTGGCAAAACCTGTGTGGTACTTGGTCTGTGTTGGGGTCTCAGTGAGATTTTTATTCAGTTGGAGAAGTTTGAGGTCCAGACTTGTCAGGGAGACAAAAGAACTCTAGAAGGAATTGGAAGGGTTGATAAACTGAGAACAAGGAACATTGGAAGGACAAGAAGTCTCAGTTAGGATGAAGAACAGATTCAATTCAGGGGGATTGAGGATGCTAGTAAGGTGAAAGTTCTTGTTAGACAGATGACTTTTGGACTAAAGTCTGGCATAATTCTTTATAGTCTCGGATTAGTGTTTATTTCCTTATTCTGTAGCAAGTCAATTCTTTTCCTTCTCACATAGTTATCCCATTTAACTACCAGCAGCTATTGCAAGGCCAAGTTCCTATGGAAACCTGTTCCTCTACCTTCTCAGTTCAGGACCTTGGCCCTTCTCTTTTACTGAGAAAATTGAGAGGCCATTTGTAACTCTGCCTCCTCCTCATCTCACATCAACTGAGAAATCTTTCCCCAAACTCTTCTTTATTTCTGTCTCATGTGAAGAGTGCCAGGGGGTAAATTCCTCTACATGCAACCTTCATTCCATCCCAGGTGTGATTAGGTTGTTGGGTGGCATAGTGGATGAGCATGGGGTCTGGAGTCAGAAAGAGTCCTGAATTCAAATATGACCTCTGATACTTATTAGCTTTGTGAGAACGTATCTGCCAGGGTTATTATGAGGATCAAATGAGATAATATTTGTAAAAAGCATTTAGCACAGTGCCTGGTCCATAGGTGGTGCTACTTAAATACTTACTCCTTCCCCCTCCTCCAATCTTGGTCTTTCCAGTACATTGTCTCCTCCAACCAAACCATAGGTCCTGCAGACTTAGTATTTACACAATAGAGCCCCCACTCCCACCCCAACCCGGCTCTTAAGACTCTCTTCTGAACCTCTCTACTTACTTAGGCTCATCATGATCTCAGTGGCACATCCTTGATCACTTGCTCTCACCCTGAACCATAGGATCTTGTTCTACTTTCCATTGCACATGCCCTTTCCTCTCTGAGACTCCCAGCCATGGCGTCAGTGTGGATCCTTATCATCTCATTTGGACTGTTGCAGTAGCCTGATAGTTGTTCCCCTAACTCATCGTTCCCCAATTCATTTTATCCTACATTTAGCTTCTAAAGTTAGCTTCAAGCCCCACTTCAGTCAGTAAATTCAGGTGGCTCCCTGTCACCCACAAGATCAAATATAAAATCCCCTTTTTAAACAGCTTTTCAAACCCTTCCCAATCTTGTCCTCCATTCTTTCCAGCCTTGTCACACCTCACACTCCTCTGGCTCAGTAAAAACCATCCTATTTACTATTCCTTAAACATAGTACTTTAGCTTTGAATTCTGTACCTTTTCACTGGTTGCCCCTATGCCTGGAATACTTGCTTTTTCTTCCTGGCTTCTTTCAAGATTAAACTCAAGTCCTACATTCTGTAGGAGGTCTGCAGGAAACAGCTCGATGGTGCAGTAGACAGAGAACTGGGCCTAGAATTAAGAAGACCTGAGGGGTAACTGGGTGGCTCAGTGGATTGAGAGCCAGGCCTAGAGACCAAAGGTCCTAGGTTCAAATGTGACCTTAGACACTTACTTGCCAGCTGTGTGACCCTGGGCAAGTTACCTAATCCCCATTGCCTAGCCCTTATTACTCTTCTGCCTTGGAACTAATATACAATATTGATTCCAAGATGGAAGGTAAGAGTTTAAAAAAAAAAAAGACCTGAGTTCAGATCCAGTTTCAGGCATTTCCTAGCCCTGGGACCTTGGGCAAGTCATTTAACTGTTTTACTTCTATTTCCTCAACTTCTAAAATAGAAATGATACCATCTAACTTTCAGGGTTGTCATGAGAATCAAATATTTATAAACTACTTAGCACAGCATCTGGCTCTTAGTAAGTACTATATAAATGCGTATCCCTTCCTTCTTCCTCTCCCCCTACTTGCCCATCTCTTCCTTGTGAAATTATCTTCTATTTGTAGTGTATATGTCTTATATGTACTTTTTCTGCTTGTTGCCATCTTCATTCAAATGTGATCTCCTTGAATCTCCACCTCTTAACCTACCTGATTTTTTTTGTTGATGACAAGATTCTCATCTTTCCTTTGACTTTATGGTTTCTTTTATTTAAACCCTTTTTCCCTTACTGTGAGTTGATTTATCTGTTTTTAGTTCATCCTTTTTGTTCTGATTTTGCCTCAATCTTTCTTTTTAGAAGCTGGTGGGCTCAGGGTAGCTAGGTAGCCCAGTGAGTAGAGAGCCAGGCAGATCTGTGTTCAAATCTGTTCTCAGACATTTCCTAGCTGTGTGACTCTGGGCAAGTCATTTAACACCAATTCACCTAGCTCTTGTTGATCTTCTGTCTTATAATTTATACTAAGATAAATAGTAAGAGTTAAAAAAAATAGAAAAAGAAGTTGGTGGAATACCACATGCTGGGGTTAGATTTTTTTCTGTGACCATCTTAATTTTTCTTGTGGGTTCTGTTATTAGTGTAGAAACAATTCTGATTGCATTGGACATCATTAAAGAAGCAGTTTTTGAGATTTTCTGGACTATTGCTTTCTAGGTGGAAGTAGGTTTCAAATCTATTTAAAAAAATCGAGGAAAACCTCTTCCATCTATTTTGAGTATAGATTAAGGATATATAGATACACATTAAGGCCTCTTATTTTCACCAGAATACAAATATGAGATAGTAGGGAAACTGAAACCATTAGAAATTACTCAGAATTATAAAATTGTTTTAGAGCTGGTGGAGACTTTAAAGAGCATCTTTCTAATCCTTTCATCTTAAGAGGAAACTGAACACAAGAGAACTAGAATTGCATAAGCCCACCCTGAATATCTTAACATGTTGGTCTTACAGGTTACTCCTAGTCCACATCAGTTCCAACACTGAAATCAGTTGTTTAAAGAATCTAGTGTGGTGCTGGAAAGTGATCTGTTTTTTAAAAAACTCCAGCTTTTTGTCTTAGAATTGGTGCTAAGTATTGGTAGAAGAGTAGTAAGGGCTAGACAATTAGGGTTAAGTGACTTGCCGAGGGCCACACAAGTAGGAAATATCTGAGGCCACATTTGAACCCAAGATCTCCCATCTCTAGGCTCAATACTCTATCCACTAAGTCATCTAGTAGTTCCTGAAAGTGATCTCTTGAATTTTGCTTACGGGAAGGGAAGATTTTGGCAGTTCTTTTACTGAGCCCTCTTCCATTGTAGAAATCAGTTACATGGCTTTTACCTATTGGTGATAAATCTTTCATGTGAACAAGTGGTTCAAAACCCCACTTCATTTGGGAAATAACCATATGTAATCATCTAAACTTTGTAGTTTTCATGTTTACTTTTCTTAGCTTTAAATTATAAATTTTTGCTTTAACTTTATTTCTACCACCTGGGTATTATTTAAAATTTTTCGAGTAAGTCTTGAAGTTGTATTGCCCTTTCCAAGTTGGATGTTGCCAGAAAGCATGGGTTTTCTGAATTCTAGGAGACTTCTTTGAGATGTTGGATTATTTTTATTAATGCCCATTATTCAAGACCAATTATAGTCACCCAGTACTTAGTAGGGGTAATTTATCTTTGTTCTCTTCTATACAACTAGGAATCTATTGAACTGCTTACCTGACTGGATGTCAGGAAGATCAGAGGAGATAAGGTATGTAAGAAAGGGGTCAGGCAATTAATTGTTAGCTTTTCTTAACATCAGGCACTTAAAATATTGTTTGTTCTTCAAGTCAGTTATGATAGCATATCAGAAAGGTTGCCTATTTGTCTTCTACTTCCTTATGCTCAATTTTTATTGGCAGTGGGAATAACCGTAGAAAGACAGACCAGACTACACAGAACAGGAAGTTGATAACAAATAGGGTAGTCTAGTAAGGCTCTAGGTAGTTGAAGAAAAGAAGTGCTGTATTTGAACTGGACTTTCAGAAACCCTGTGTTCTTTCAAGTATGGAACAAGGTTTTACATGGATTTGAGTCCACCCACAAAACTTTAGATGTTTCTCTTTTCTACGGGTTAATTTTTCCCTTCTAGATATTACAGCATATTTCATCCATATGAACTGTAAAATGAAACCTTTGACTGTTGAGCTGGTGTGGCTTTGTGGAAGACAATCTCTGGTGGGCTATATATTTTGTAATAGCAATAGGAAATTCTGGGCAACATTTGAGTTGACCTGTTATTTGCTATTCAGACTTTTCATGTGGTTCCTTTAGTTAGGACCTGTGTTGTGCATAGATTGGTGTGTTTGGGCAGATCTTGACCACTATCCCACCTCCTTAAAATTCTTGGGAGATTGGATTTGATATAATGGTTAATGGTATTTGGGGTTGCTAGTACTACTTGAAATAGTACGTTAAATATTGTCAAACATGCATTTGTTTCATCTTCAGCCAAGTTTGCATGGAATAGATTGAATATAATTAAACCTATTTTTGGAAACTTGATTTATTGTTATTGATGAGAATTGGAGGATAGAGGAATCTCTTAAGCTGCTAAATTGGTATAAATGCCTAAAGAATAGGTCTAAACTTTACATTTGCTTGCTCAGGAGGCTCTAGTGTCTTCTAATTGCCTCTAAGACAAAAGTTTAAAAAAAACAAAACAAAAAACTTCCATCTCTGGCTCTTAAAGCCCATTGCAGATTATTCTACCTTGTACACTTTGTTCCTGATAGACTGATATGCTTGCTGGATTTAATCTTGCCTTTGACACTTCCTAGCTGTATTACTCTTGAGAAGGTTAACCTCAATTGCCTACCCTTTAAAACTTTTCTGCTTTGGAAACAATATAGTATTGATTCCAAGTTGGAAGGTATAGAGTTCCAGGTATAAACAAATCATGAAAGTATTAAAGATGCATTCAATAGCTGACTCTTATGAGCAATATGCTCATGTACCAGACATGGATATATTTCTAATATTTTACATAATTGATTTCTGGATTCTTGAATTGAATTGGGACTCAAATTTTGTAGTATTCTGACCCCTCCCCAATGCCTGCTGTTTGAACATCAAATGAACCTCTGGGCTGGGCGTTGGCCACTACATTGTCTTAGCTTCCTTCTCTTTCATCTTATTGTTGTTTACCAAGCTGATGTTAAATTCTCTACCATGTCACATGTTTGATTAACTGTCTCCCATTCCCTGGAACTTCAACAAAAATTGTATTCACCTGTAATGCTCCCTCTCATTCCATCAGAGGAGCACCACTGAATCCCATGCTGAAATATCCTGCTTCTCTGTGTCTCTTTACCTTCTTTATGTCTTCTTCATCTTAATCTTTAAATCCTTCAACCCAAATTCCCTCAGTCCTCAACTTCCCTTTCAGGTGGTCAACCCTTAACTGCTGATCAACTACAGAAGGTAGGGTTAAAAAAAATCATGGGAATATAGATATAGAGCTAGAAGTAATTTTTGTGGTTATTGAGTACTGTGCCCTCATTCCTATTTTTCAAATTTAGAAATGAAGCCTTGAGCTTCTTTGCACCACACCAAATGACATGTTTCTACCAACTCTCCTTTGGATTCCATATTTCCATGTTGCTGGAACACCTTAAAGTTTATTGTATTTTTCTGCCTCATTGCAAAGAACCTGATCTTTTGCATTGTACTTTTGGGAACAAATTACTGTAAAGAAATGTATTTCAAAACCTTATTGTGGTTCTGGGATGCTTATGTTTTATTTACAGAACATTGTTTCTATCCTGGTAGGGTGAAAAATCTGTCCCATTGAGGAGGAGAAGTAGGGAGATCAAAATTGTCAGACAATTGAGAGGAGCTGACTCTTAGACTGACTGTTGGTGGGGGGAGGGGAAGAGAAGCTTTGAGGGGGAGGGTGATGGATTAACTGGATGTCTTATGAAAGGATACTGAGATAAATGTGAAGGTCTCAGGTATGTAATCTTTATACATCTTGCTTTGCTGTATTTATTTTTGTTTTCCTGTTCTAGGTGTTCCTGATCACTTTATATTAGTAAAAATTCCCTTTGACCAGTTATGTGCTCTCTCAAATACTTGATCAGCTGAGGTCCTTGACCTGTCCCCTAAGGAAGGCCAGATAAAATGCTGATGGCAGCTTTTGGTTTAAGGGATCCCTGACTACTGCAGTGTAGGATGATTTGCCACTGATAGACAAGAGTGTGAGCAGGTGTAGGAACTTGGAAGTAGGACTTATTTCTGGTTACTGTCCAGATCTTGTACATAGACTGGTGGCATGGCTTGTCCTGACAACTTGAGCCAATATCCAGGAAAGTGATGAAATTGCTGTAGTCAACTTTCCACCTCTTAAATTTGGTGGTGATAATACTTCTAGGTTTGTTTGTTTTTATACAGTACAGTGTTCAGGGCTAACAGTAAAACAGGAAGGAGACCTGGATTTGGACCTCAAAAAACAGCTTGAGTTTTGAGGTACTGAAAAATTATCAAACTCTGTGATTTGGGGAGTGTTAACAGGGTATATATCATGGTTGGTCAAAGAACTAGAACAAGATTGTGGATTTCGGAGTTCTAGCATCAAAATGGCAAATAAAGATTTCTAGGGTGGTGCTGAGCTGACAATTTGACTTAAGTCACAGAAATTGAAGTTTTATTCTAGTTTTAGTATTTATTGAGGGTCTACTATATGTTTAGCACTGATTTGTTGAGCAGTTTCATTATCCTGAACTGGGGCCAATTTAACATAATTTGCAAAATAAGATTCCCAATAAGGAATTAGTTCCAGAATACAGGTATACAGTTCCATGTCAAGTCAGTATGCATTTATTAAGCACTTACTATATGCCAGGTCCTGTGCTAAAACTCTTAAGAATCCAAAGACAAAAACTAGTTTCTTCCCTCAAGGAGTTCACAGAGCAGTGAGGGAAACTACATGCTCAATTCTCTATAGAAAAGGTATATATAGAAGGTAGATGGAACATCATTGACACAGAGGAGGTACTAAGATGAAGGCTTCTTGTAGAAGGTGTGACTGACTTTGCCTGGGACTTCAAGGAAGCCAGGGAAACTGGGAGGTGGAGATGGTTGGTCCTGGGTGTTCCCAAGGAACTTGCCTGTTCTCTCTCTATTTAAGCTTCAGGAGCAGAGAGGGTTTAGACTTAAAGGAAATCAGGAGGTGGAGATGAAGCTTCCTTTAAGTTCCATCTTAAGTCCCAGAAGGGAAGAGTTCTAGGCATTGAGGACAGGGAGAAAAAATGCCTTGGAATTACAAGATGCTGAGTTTTTGTTGTGTATTAAGGTGTTTCATGAATAGTATAAAATACAGCCTCCCTTCTTTCATGGCCAACAGATGGGATATGGGTCCTTTTTATTCTTAATAGACTTTGCCAGGTAATTAAGCCACAGGTCTATTTATTTTTTGTTTTCAGGATTATTAGTTGACTTCTCTTTGAACTACTCTTAACTGACTGAGTTGGTCCCTGGGGAAAGAATTAGGTTAGAATGAAATTGTGTGGGCTTTCTTTTGCAGAATTCAGGCTGTCAGCTATTCTGAATCCTACCCTGGTTAGAAGCCACCATCTTCTTTATCAGACCTGTGGGCAATATTTTGGTACAATTCTGAAATTGGTCAGAATTATTTTTTATTGAACTATCCCTGGCAGATGCTTAGTTCCTTCTACATGCATTTGTCATGGAATAGATCAAATATGGGAATTCCTAATAACATCTACAACTCAGAATGCTTCTTCCTTATATGTAAGCTCTATTTAAAAAAAGAATGCATTCTTCTAGTGATAGTCTCATTTTCCATGGCTGATTTGAATATGCTGTCTGATCCAGACATAGTAATTCCTTATTTTTTAAATTTAAACCCTTTTCTGTTGAAGATTTAATCCTAAATTATCAGTTCTAAGACAAAAGAGTGGAAAAGGGCCAGGCAGGTGGGGTTAAGTGACTTGCTCAGGGTCATACATCTAGGAAGTGTCTGGTGTCAAATTTGAACCCAGGTCCTTCCAACTCCAGGTCTAGTACTCTATCTACTGAGCCATCTAGCTGTCCCAGCATAGTGATTCTTTACAGTGATTCCCTTGCAACTTGCCCCCCACACCCAGCTACCAGTGCCTTACCTCCCCCCACAAATTACCTTGTATTATTTTGTATTTGCTTTGTCAATACTTTGTACAGATATGCAATTTACAAACATGTTATCACCCCTGATAGAATGTAAGTTCCTCATTTTTGTCCTTCTGTTCCCAGTGCTTTTGATATATTGAATGGTTTAAATCTTAGCTCTTGACATCGTTCTCCCTCCCTAAAAAAAATCTCGTTCATCTAAGACTTGTTTCACTTTAATATAATGTGTTGATATTAATTGGCAAAGCTTAGTGTAAAGCTGTAGTTTATTTGATATAGATCTTCATGACTGCCAACAATTATTTGCGTAAATAATTTTTCTTATTTTCCAGATTGCTATTTTTCTGGTGGGGTGGGCTAGGTGGTTGGAAAGGACAGTTTTAAGCTAAGAAACAACCAACCACCAGAGAAAGGCATTGAATGTGGATGAGAAAATACTTGGCTGTTTTATTTATCCATCCATCTATCCATCCATCCGTTTATGTTGTTACAGGGGAAAGAAGAGGGATGAAAGCACCTTGAGAGCAGAGATTTATTTTTCATAAATTTGTGGCCCCATTGCCTACCACTCAGTATTGCCTCGAGGCAATTACTTAGTAAATGTTTGTTAAATGATGTGTAGTTGACACAGATCTGTTGTGTAATGCAAGTTCCTAGTTTTGGATGTATCAACTCAAATTTGCTGCTGGAACCACGTGACAAAGCCCATCTTTGACATTTTATGCTTCTTTTTTTTGACAAATGGATCTGTGGTTTTCTCTTTGTACTGAGCTCTTGGTGAGGAATTGTATTGTACAATTGATAATCTTTAAGAATTGCCCCTGGTGCTGAGCATTTAGGGAACTTGCCTCAAAGACGTCCCAGCAGGCTGGTCAGGTCAGTACAACTTTGTGATCTGATTCCTTGGGGCCTCTGCTGCTACTTTAAGAATGTAAAAATCTTACTATTCTTGTTGCAAGTTGTTCCTAAACGACACCTATGGAGATATGTTAATATGGGACTTTTTCTTCAAGGGTTTCATGATTCCAGTTTGTTACTGAACAGATTATAAAACGAGATTGTTGGTGGTGAGGGTTTTTTAAACATAAATTTAAGTTTTTGACCTCTTATTACTATCAGCCTAATGGCAGAGATCACAAAACTGTAGTTGAGTCATTGATGGTGGTGAGAAGCACCCAACTTGAAACTGGTTTGTAATACCACCAAGAAACAGAAGCATTCTTTCTAAAATGTCAGTAGTTTTAAGCCTTTATCATTTTAATTTGGGATTTCTGTAGTACGGGACTGCAAGTTGGAGTTACAGAAGAATAAGTGGCATAGTTAATTGAATTATCAGTAATACAAATTTAAATTCAAGGCCTCTAAGGAATATTTTGCAGAGTTGAATGATCCTCAGACCTGGGGTATCCCTTTTTTGGTTTGTGCTGCTAAATCTGTAGCTGGGCAGTAGTTGCCCCCTATGCTCATGATATTCTTGAAAAGTAGAAAATATTTAGCTTTTCTCACCTGACTCATAGACTTAAAATGAAACTTGCATGCAAGAATTATTTGTGCATTTCCTAACTCTATGTGGACCCTGATTCAGGGCTGTCTTTGAGGATGGAGTGTCTATTATGATTTAAAACTTCATAAGTGCTTTCAACACTGTGAAGTAACCTTGCAAAATATCCCTTGTCCTGCCCATTCACTATTGCAGTGGTGTTGTTTACATTAATTCAAACCTGTGAGTCTAGCATTTGCCGGTGTATTTGTCTCCTTTATGACCAAGGTGCT
Source organism: Monodelphis domestica (assembly GCF_027887165.1). Lineage (NCBI taxonomy): Eukaryota > Metazoa > Chordata > Mammalia > Didelphimorphia > Didelphidae > Monodelphis > Monodelphis domestica. The sequence continues at coordinate 500,055,501 of NC_077228.1, forward strand.
CTGGATTTTATGTTCTAAAATAAATATCTTTGAAATAATCTTAGTACCCCAAAGACCATGCTTCATTGCATAGTATCCAGTAAGTTAAAGCAGCTAGTTATTTCATGATTTACAGTGTAATTTTCTTATTAACCCCAACTGTAGTAGTGCCATTTATGCTCTTCTCCTTTTTTTTTTTTATCACATTTTAAATCATTTTGGTCAAGGTGGATTTATTGGAAAATTCTCTTTGCCACTTTTAAGATTTCCTTTAAACTGTTTTAGGGCTGTTCTTGCATCCTGCTTAAAATTTTTTGTTTCAAAACATAAGTAAACCCCTAAATTTAGATGTTTTAAACACCATATATCAACTTAAATTCCCAGGCTAGACAGCTGTTTACTAGATGGTATCATCTGCTATTGCTAGACCTTCACTTTGCATTGCAAAGTTCCAAACATAAAATTGAAAGATCAGAGATAGTTTGATTTTCATTCTTGAATGTCACTTATGAATTCCTTCTGTGCCCTTTAACTCCTTTTGATTAATTTGGAGGTTATGTCTCCTTTGTTTTCTAATTTAAAGAAATTTTTAACCCTAACCCTCTATCTTAGTAACAACTGTAAGACAGAAGGGGCTTATGTGTCTTGCCCAGTCACACAGCTGGCAAGTGTCTATGGGCTAGATTTGAATGCAGGCCCTCCTGACTATAGGGCCAAGCCCATTGATTCTAAGATGGAAAGTAAGGATTAAAAAAAAAAAGAATAGCACTCCTTCCTGTTTTTAATAAAGGGACTTTAAGATCAAGATCAAGTCTTAACCAGCCTCATTTTATAGATAGGAAATTGAGACCAAGCTGATCACTCAGAAGTGACTTGTCTAAGATCACACCATTAGTTATTGACAGAGTCCATATGAAGAGCCCAGGTTTCCTGAATTTCATTTTGCTTCCATGAAAATGGATCACAGGACTCCATATTATCTCCGTCTTGTAATTTAAATGTACCATTCTTGGTCCATTAATATTTCAAGTAGGGACAGCTAGGTGGTACAGTGGACTTATAATCAAGAAGACCTGAGTTAAAATCTAGCCTTGGACACTTGGTAGCTGTGTGACTCTGGGCAAGTCCCTTAACTTTTGTTTGCCTCCATTTCCTTATCTGTAAAATGGGGATAATGAAATGGGGACAAAAATAGCACTTAAGTTGTTGTGAGGATCAAATGAAACAAGATTGTATTTGTAAAGTGCTTAGCATCTAGTGAGCGCTATATAAATGAGAGCTATTGTTATTTTGTCCCAATAATTCCTATGTTTCAGAGTCTGAAACAATAAACCTGAGAATCTTAAACTGTAACTAGATTTGGATGGTTAAGAGAACTGCCTATAGTAGTTGTGACCATTGTCTCTAGCTACATACTCAACTCTGATTTAAATCTAAGTCTTTGAAATTCACCTTGTATACTGATGGTTATCAGTCTTGGGCCTATGGCACCATTTCTTCCTACTCCTTTTTGGGGAGAATTGGGCCACACCTTCTTATCACCTTTCCCTTTTTTTGTTTTTTCCATATTTGACTTTCCCTTAGCTTCTGGTTTTTTATTTTCCACTCCTGGAATGGTCATGTCATTTAATTGCCTTTTTTTTTGTTCACTCACTGGGATTCTCCAACCCCAAACCTTCCTCTCTAGTCACCAAACCCTTATATCAATCGTCTTTCCTCATTAAACAGTAAGTAAGGGTAAGCACTGCCTTTCTGTACTTGAGTTCCTAGTGTTTATTTAGTACAGTATAGTTAGGCACATAGTAAGTACTTCATCAATTCTCATTCATTCATTCATTCATTCATTCATTATAACTCTAGCCTTCCAAGCCCCTCTGAATCTTGTTTATGCTGTTTTAATATTAGACTGACTTAAATACAGGAATTTAAACAATTCCTTTTAAGAAAGTTATTTACAAGAACAGTTGGCCTGCTTTTTTTTTAACTTCTCAAAATATGTAAGGAGGTAAAATTATTTCTGAGACTTAGCTAAAGATTGATAGGTTTTTCAGGGCACTTGCTTTCAGAGCCATTACAGTTAGAGTTCTCATTTACGTCTTTAAGGGTGTCAGACAAGATGAAGCTAGGTATATTCTATATGAAAAACCCATAAGACAACATACTTTTCTTTATGTCCTCAAAGCATAAGTACTTAAACCACCCTAGGAAAGCATTAGCAAGGATAGGGAATGCCATCCTGAATAAACAGTGAAATCTTTAGTATTTTCTTACTCTTAAGTCAGAAATCTGATTTCTTATGTCAGTAATGTGATTCTTAGAAGTTTTGCGTAATTTTAATTAGGTTTTATTGAAGAGCAGATATTGAGATAATAGCTATTTTAAATTTCATTGGTATACACAGATCCCAGATGATGAAATTTCTCCTAAGAATGGTCATTGGTGTGTTCTCTGCACATCAGTTGTATGAGCATTGACAAATTGCCTATTACACATGAACTGTGGCAACTTAAAGCAGCTAGTTTTGCAATAGACTGGACTTGAATTGTGAAGAGTTTACTGGTTCTATGTGTGTTGTGCTTACTAGTAGGATGAACTCTTCAAAGTGGTGATGTAAATAGGCACCAGATTTTGTTGTTGTTCAATAGTTTGTCAGTTATGCCCAACTCTTTGTGACCCATTTGGAGTTTTCTTGGCAGAGATTACTGGAGGGTTTTGCCATTTTCTTCTCCAGTTCATTTTACAGATGAGGAAATCGAGGCAAACAGGGTTGAAGTGACTTCCCCAAGGTCACACAGATAGGAAGTGTCTGAGGCAAGATTTGAATTTAGGAAGATTGTTCTGCTGACTCCAGGCTCAGTATTCTATCCCCTGAGCCACCTAGTTGCACTCAATTTTACCAGTCATTTGAAAAATATTAATTGTTTCCTTCAAGCACCTCCATATTGATAGTGCTGTTTAAATTATTTGTAGGCAAGCAGGCCAAAATTCTTATAGGTGAAGTTGGTCACTCGTGGGAGGGAGAGGCTCACAAAGGAGGCATGTTTGGAATTACTTCGAATTATAGGGCTAGCTAGCACTTAATCTGTCACCTAGCCTATAACTATGACTAATACTTAATCTAGAACAGAGAATTTCTCTTACCCTGTTATTAACATTTGTAATTTTCCTGTTCAGCAGGGCCAGCAAGTGACTATTGAGAAAATCTAACATTCCTATCAAATGGACATAATATATACATAAACATCTTCTCTTGATCCTTTCCCTTTTTAGATAAACACAAGTTAAGCAGAGAGACGCTGACTAAAAACCGTGGCAGATTTCAGAGCACCTTGGTAGGAGAAGAGGGTCAGGCCATTTTAATTACTCAATAGGAAATGAAAACTCATCTCTCTGAAAAAGTGTAAAGGTGGATAAGAGAGGATAGAAAAGGAACAGTTTTTAAACTTGCTGAAGATTGATAGGAAATTTTGTTCTAAGATCACTACACTAATAGGGTTGAATACTGGAGAATCAGGTTGAACATGCTGAAAATTTATTAGGAAGGATTCTCTTCTATAAGCCTGCAACTTGAGTGGTTCTGCTACCTGTGACACACTGTAAAATGGGAACATCTAGTAGGGCTGAGAATAAAGGCCTGTTCCCCAAGGTAAGGCATCTACTTGGTATTGTATGGCCAAGGGCCATACAATTTGGTTTAGGATTTTCTGAAGCCCCCTCAGAATGAACGCTGAATGAACTCAGCTGTGCCATGATTAGTAAGGCAATTTACCCTCCAGGGCTCCCCCCCTCCCCCATGTGACTGTGTTGCCTTTTACAGGCAAGTCAGATGTTAGATGAAGATCAAAGACTTCATTGCCCTTTCTGTCCAATTTGCTTCAGTTGGGTTTGGGGGATGACTAGGTCACATATTGCAAAGCCAAATTCTTCACAAGAAGGCAACTACTGGTGTGGACTAACAACTAGAGGATCCCTTTCTTCCAAAGATTCTCTGGAAGTGAGGACTGAGCCAAAGTGGAGTCAAAGTGGACCGTAATTCAGAGAATTGAGAGGTGATCTCCAATTCCAGCCAGACAGGATTGAAGTTTAATTGAGGAATTAAGAAATGTGCAGAGAGAGGCAGGTAGGTGGCTCAATAAATAAAGCACCAGGCCTAGAGAATTGAGGTCCTGGGTTCTAATCTGGTCTCAGATGCTTATAGCTGTGTGACCCAGGACACTTTAACCACAAAGCCCTTACCTTTCTTCTGCCTTTGAACAAATCAATTCTAAAACAGAAGGTAGGGCTTAAAAAAAAAAAGAAGAAGAGATTACTGATTTGTTGAATTCTGTAACCATATTCTTGGCCTTAACTCTTCTGATGAATAGGGTTCATATAGAAGAAAACACTTCTTTTCCCTTTTTTGTTAAAAATTTCAGGCAAAATTAATTTTAAAATTTACCTTGTTAACATTGGGGTAGATTGAGGAAAGGATGGGAAGACTACACATATTTACATTTTAAAATACTAATCACCTCTTTTTTTTTCCCCCTATACCTCTGAAGGCCAGAAGCTTGTGACTTTCTCTTTGGTTTACTCTGTGACTGTGATCGGATTAAAAGTTGAGTAAAGATCTTCAGATGTCTGAGGCTTCCCAAATTCTTATGGAAGGAGAGGTTGTTACAAATACATACATATATACATACATGTTTTTATAGTGATTTTGAGGGAGAGAAGTTGGTTTTCCTTGGTGTTCCAGGGGACTGAAATCAAGAGATACTACTGTTAACCCAAGAATATTTATTTTAAAACAAATAACTTCTAAATATAGGTATCCCTTCCACATTGTGGCCTAAGGGGCACAACATCCCTGTGTAAATCCATGTAAAATTTTTTTGGCCTTCCCTTTGCACAAGAGAAGGAAGTCTGAATTTTTTCTTTTTCTTTTATGGGGTGTTTACAGTACTTTCTATGCATTTATGAGTTACTAAACTTTTTAAGATGGTTCTGTATTTCTGGCCTTTTGTGTGTCATCTGCTAAATTTCAAGCTTTTTTTGCAAGCTTTAACTTTTTACTTATTTTAACTTTAAAAAGAAACTGTGTGAATTTATGGTATTAAAAAATAAAATCTGTTGATACAGTAGAGTTGTATTTTCAGACCATTTTTATTTTATCATGGAGCAGCAATCTTTTAGAAATGGAATGTTAAGTTAGTGAACACCTCTAATTTTGATATGTGGTGGGGGGGTTAATGACTAAGAACTTGTCATGTCATATTGGGATTGACTGGCTGATGATAGCAGCTGTTGAAAATCACTGGCTCTTGTGCCAACCTTGGGAAGTGCATTGTAGGTTTCAAACAGACATTAAATATAGCCCAGGGGTTTTGGAGGTAAACCACCATATTGACTTTGCATCATTAATTCATTGACCCTAGCTAGGGAATGCAACACTAGATGCCACAACTTCATTCTGCTGTATGGTTTTGCTTTTTCTGTCTTACAACCAGGTCTTACCATGTGGGCAACTTGCTGCAACTGGTTCTGCCAGGATGGACATTCTGAGGAGATTCAGCTGCCCCAGGGAGCCAGAACACAAGCATATTCCAATCCTGGATATAGCTCCTTCCCTTCCCCTACTGGCTCTGAACCTAGCTGCAAGTCCTGTGGGGCCCACTTTGGCAGCACAACCAGAAAGGTAAGCAGCAAGCCTTCCTCTTCCTCCTCCTCCTGCTTCTGCAGAGTAACTGAGCTTTGGCCTTGGGTAAATCAGCTAACCCTTGACTACTCTCAGGATACAGACCTCCTTCACAGGATTGTGGGGGAGTATCAGATGAAACCAATGCTGAAGCCCTTGGCAAATTGTTAAGTTGTTTCAATTGTGTTTGACTTCCCATGACCTTATATGGTGTTTTCTCAGCAAGAATAATGGTTTTCCAGTCTTTTCTCTGTCATTTTACAGATGTAGAAACTGAGGCAAACAATTAAACTTGTTTAGGATCCCACAGTTAGTGTTTGAGGCCAGATTTGAATTCAAGAAGATGAGTATTCTTGACTCCAGGCTTGGCCATTGCCTTCCCTATCCAAAATAACAAGGAGTAAATGTAAGTAACTCCTGAGTTACCCATTATAAAAATTTGTTCTCTGTATTGAGGGCAATTTGAAGCACCCCTAAATATAGAAAAAGGCTTAAAATGACAGACAGAGTTGCAATTTGTTTCATTTGAAATGCTTTGTGATCAGTCTTTAGATATTTCTTGGCAGAAAGGAAAGCAATGTACAATATAATGGTTTATGGCTGTGGGCCACCACTGACTGATGCCTGAGTGATTGGATGTTCCCAGCAGCCATGAGTTAGTGGGATAATAGGAAGAATACCCCGGCCCATATAAATGACTTCTGAACCCACTCTTAAAGAAAGGAGGTTTTGGTTGTTGGGAAAACCTCTTCCTTACTTAGTGATTACTTTTCCAACTTCAAACTGGTAAAGGATTGGCGTTTTTTAGGCATGAACATCAGTGTAAGTAAAGGGTTGGGCAGAAAGCAGAATCCTTATGTAACTGGTAATTCTCATGAGAATTCATCCTGAGAGAATGCTTCATGTTGACATATATCTCTTTTTGGAGTCAGAACAACTGGTTAAGGAGCAGGTTTGCAGTCTTGAAGTAGAATAGATCTGGTTAGAGTCATGTAGTCAGAATCCTTCCTGCTACTCTAACAGAAAAACTATTTGTTACAATAACCAATAATACAGTTACTGAAGTTTTTCTGGATTAGTGGAATTCCTTTGAATTGAAGTTCCTTCTGGGTTTTCAGAGTACCTGCTTCTGCTATCATTAAACTCAGCCTCTCAGTGATAGGGAGGGAGGCATGGGGGATGCCACTTGTCGATATAGAAATGAAATTTAGATAAAACCCAGGCCCTATTCTCATGAAGTTTGTAGTCTAGGTGGGGATTTCAATGCAAACATAGATAATAACTGATAATACAATAGATGATGATCTCATCATCTATAGGTGCTCCTTCCTTCCATTCCAGCTAGTCTTTTTGGAGTTGCAAATTTGCCCTCTCGTGGTCTGGGAAATGGACATCACTTAGGGAATGGAATATCAGAGCGGATTGATCAGAGAGGAAGACCATTTAAAAACAGGAGAACAGAGGGGATAGTGCAGAGAGCAGCTTCATTTGGAACACTGATAATCTGGAAGGAGGCAATATGACATGGGCTGGAGAGGAATTGTGGCAAGAGGTTATGGTGAGCTTTGCAGGCCAGGGGACCACTGAAAACTCTTGTGCACAGGAGTGACATGAAGTGAGCAGAGTTATTTATGAGAAAGATGCTGACAGTGGTAGGATGAGTGGGAGTGGGAAGATGGCAGGGTTGGAAAGAGAATTTGGGAGCAAGCCATGTAAAAAGTTCTAATAAATCACATTCATAGAATGCTAACTATTTGCAAAGCTACTTTGCAATTCATTATCTCATGTGATCTCATTGTGACTTCAGTGGGCATAGATTTTCATTTTACAAATGAGAAAACTGTGACTCAGAGGTTGAGCATGTTGTCCAAGGTCATAACATTGGGTTTCACAGTGGGGCAGCCAGGCAGTGCAGTGGATAGAGAGCATGGGGCCTGATGTCAGGAAGATCTGAATTAAATCTGGCCTCAGACACTTAATAACTATGTGACCTTGTTGCTTATTTTAGAATTTGATAGTGGAAAAAAGTAGGATTTGTGGGAGTAGGGCAATATTTAGGGGAAGGTTCTTTGTTTAAAAAAAAAGTTGTTTTTTTTTAAACCCTTACCTTCCGTCTTGGAGCCAATACACAGTATTGGCAGAAGAGTGGTAAGGGCTAGGCAATGGGGGTCTAGTGACTTGCCCAGGGTCACATAGCTGGGAAGTGTCTGAGGCCAAATTTGAACCTAGGACCTCCCATCTCTAGGCCTGGCTCTCAATCCACTGAGCTACCCAGCTGCCCCCAGGGAAAGGTTCTTTGAAAGCATGTTCACTTTCTATTTTAATTTCCTTGGGGATGGAAATTTTTTATTTTGTTTCTCTTTGTATATATGGATGTTTGATAATGCTTATCAAATTGATTGTTTGAAAGCAGAAAAGGTGCTTGTAGAGAGGGAGTGATTGAAGCTGAGTCAGAAATAGGTATTAATCAGTTGGACAACAGTCAGGAGGGAGAGTGAGTAGATTATGGATTGAGACAACATATAGAAGGGTTGGGGAGTTTTGCCATGGAATAGGAACTGTTGTTCCTTTTGAAAGTGGAGAGAACTTAAAAGAATGGGTGCTGTGAGTCCTATTTGAATGGGAGAAGAAGATAGATGAGGAACCTCACACCAGATAGCCTAGATTTCTTTTGTAAAGAAAAGGTGGCATTTCTTCTTTCAGAGTTGAGGGTTTATGGAATGAAATTAAGGGCTTAAGAAGAGTAGAGTTTGGTGCATATTCAGACATCATTTCAAAGTAGTAAGCAGATAGAAAGGATGCTCTGTACGACCCTCAGACTTGCTGATCTGGTTTGTCTCAGAAATTTCCCCTTTTACCTACATTGTCTTTGGTGTGCCTAGTCTCTGAGAAAATGCTTGGCTTCCAGGGCCTGCAACATCCAATCCTGCAATGTCTCCCTCAGCCACTACAGTAGAAGGAAGAAAGAAGACTCTGTGCCAGATTCATCTGCTTTATTTACCCTTACTCTACTCTGTTGCCTCAAGCCAGGACATATCTAGCTTGGAATCCTTGGAGATTTTAAATGTGTTTTTGTGGGGTTCACTCTTGTATCTGCTTATTGTTCTTGTTATGATTAAAATTTAGTTTCTCTGCTAAAAGTATTATATTTTTAGAGGTTTATTAAAGATTAAGAAATAAAGAAAATACAAAATAAGAAAGCACGTGCCTAGGAGGGCCAAAAGACCCATTCAATTTCACTTACACTTCACCTTGAGAGATGCATGTGCTTGGAAGCGGAAGCAGGGAGAGAGAGTAGGTGGTACAGCCAGTTTAAATAGCCATTGTTTTCTCGAACTCAGATGAGATTCAGGGAGATTAGAGGGCAATCTGGGAACTAGCAAGGACTCCTAGGGATTGAAGTCTGGGGTTCAAATCTCCATTTTTACATTCTCTGGGCTCAGCTGATTGGCTGTAGGCCTACAATGCAGCCCACTGACTAGAAGTGTATTTTCCTTCCTCACCAGAAAACCCCTTCACTGAGTCAGAGATCTGTTCCTCTGGATTCTTGGGATTTAATGCTCCAATCCATTCTGTAGGAAAACCTTCAAATGGCATGGAGAGCTTTAAGGGCTAGGCAGTGAAGGTTAAGTGACTTTCCCAACATCAAACAGATAGGAAGCATCTGAGGCCAGACTTGAAACCAGGACCTCCCATCTCTAGGCCTAACTCTCAATCCACTGAGCCACCCATCTGCCCCAGCATGGAGGGTTTTTATTTATGAAACCAAATGGGGCTTGTCATTTTACTAACAAAGAAGCTTATATTCTAAGGAGGGAGACAACATGCATGAACGCATAAAGCACATATAAAATAACCTTAGAGGGGAAGGCACTAGGTGGTGACTGGGGGGAACAAAAAAGACTTCATTTTGAAGGTGGAGCTTGAGCTGAGTTGATTCCAAGAGATGACAGTGCAGAGGGAGAATATTCTAGGAATGAGCTATAGCTAGCCAGCTCCAGTAGAAAGGGTTTCTTATATATATGAGTTTCCTACATGAAGAGTAGCAAGAATGACTAGACTATAAAAGGTGGGGGTGGAAGGGTGGAATCTGTAAGAAGGCTAGAAATGACAGTGAGCCCAGGAGAGTGGTTTTGAATGCCAAACAAAAAAAACATATTTTTTTATCATAAGAGGCAGTAAGTAGAGAGCTACTAGAGTTAATTGAATGGAGGATAAGGGTGGCATGGAGTGGCATGGTTTGATCTTCCATTAGGGAGGTCACTTGGCAGCTGTGGAGGATGGATTGGAATGGATGGAGGAGAGGCTAGAGGCAAAAGGAGACTAATTGGGAGACTATTTCAGTAGACCAGGTAAGAGAAGATGAGACTCTTAAGGTAGTGAAGCTATATGTATAGTTGGAGGGAAGGAGACAGATAGATGAAAGAGTTGCTGTCAAGTTTAAAAACAGCAAGATATGAGAACATATTGGATGTGGGAGGCAAGGGAGCATGTGGAATCAAAGGTGACATTGATCCTGGGTGACTGGAAGGACAGTGGGTGGTGCCCTGGACAAAAATTGGGAGGTCAGAAAGAAAAGCGGGTTTGGGCCAAAAGCTAATTAGCTTTGTGTTGAGGAAGCCCTCTGGTCTGCCATAATACCTTCAACGTAATAAGTTATTGTTTTTTTTTTTTTAACAAAGATTGGATTGAATAAATTGAATGAATGAATGTAATGGGCACAGAGGAAGAGCTAGGATCTGCTGGCAGTTTGGTAGAGAAATTGGTAACAATGGTTTAATCTTTTCCCCCCCTCAAGATAACTTTCTCTTCCTTGTTTTTCTTGGCAATGTTTTTCAGATGCTTAACATTTTTGTTAAGTACTCTTGGCAGTTTCATGGCAACATTTCCGAGGATAATTCACCTTCCAACCATCTCACCCCTCGATTGTTTTGAGTAGATTTTAGTGTTTACCTGTTAGTATTTCCTTTGCTAATTCTATCTGTGTTTGTTGACAGGTTGGTTTTTTCTTTTCTGTCTCTTTAGACTAGGATTTTAGCCCCAGGCATTATCTTACTCATTTATGGCACATTTCAGAGAGCTGCTTATTCAGAATCCCTGGTGAACAGGGTACATGGTTAGCTATAGCTCAGATTTAAATGTTGCTGTCTTTGCGTTTTGATCTCGAACCTAACAAGCCAAGTACATTTGGAAAGAAGACCTTGGGACCACTGGGAACCTCACTGATTGGTAGAACAACTCAAAGCTTTTATAATTTATTAGGTATCGCGCAAAGCTGTGTCTTGTAAAACTACATCGTCTTGAGTAATGTTCCTCGGCACAACCTGAGGCTTTATGACTCTCAAGTCTCTAGATTTCAATATCTATCATCCTAAACTTGGACTAATCGAGTACATCACATTCCCAATAGAAAAGCTTCACATATGGATGAACTTAAAAAAAATACATCCATTTTCCAGTTGAATGCTGCTGTTCCCAGAATTGCTATAATGAGTGCACGTGGGCATGCAATTCAGTCAGGCAGTCTGGAAATTTTATTGTGACACTAGAACTACTCAGAGAATATCAGGTTGGTTTTTTTCCCTCTAAGCCTGGAGAGTCAAAATCGAGATGGGACAAAGCTGTGTTAAATACATAGAATATGTTTATTTTTATTTTGGTGGTTATATTGGTGGCATATGTGAAAAAATATTGGTGGCATGTGTGAAAAAACATGAACTGTCTGAACTTTTGATTCAGTTCCATCCACAACTATTGAATATTTGGAGAATTCCTTGGATATACAAGTGTCCTGGTCTCCAGGGCTTTTGTGTTTAAAAGCAATGAAGCTGAGCTAGCAGGTAAAAGTTAAAGGAGAAGTGGTAGCATCTTTTGAAAGGATTAGTGAGGAGTGTTCCAAGGTAACACCTCCCTGGTACATGAGTGGGACCTGCTCTTCCGTGTAGGAATAGGACTCCACCAATGTCCCTGTGATCTCTTACCCTGTGAGAGGAAGAGCTGAGACACTTAGACATATTTGCTTTTGGAGCCATTGACAAGCTCTCAGTATCTCCTTTGAGTGTCAATATATATCTTTTGTCAGACATTACCAGTTTGCATGTCAGATACTTAACCACATTTTCTAAAAAAAGTATGCTCTCACAGATGAGAACTCTGATATTCAGAAACTTTTGATAACTGTCTAAATATTTGCCTTAGATATGGTCTTATGCGCCAAGTCTCTAGCATCTTCACTAAACTTGTTGTCAGTAGGCAGGCTTCATTGTGGCCAGAGTGCCGGATTGGGAGTTGGGAATGTGGACAAGGCAGGTTGCCACAAGGCTCAGTGGGACTTGACAAGAACCTCAGTTGATCGACTGTCTATTGATTTAAGAATAGTATCCTCCAGTTTCCCCACCGGGCTTGATTACGCTGAGCTTTGAGAAATGTGTCATGCCCTGTAAGAGGTGGGAGATTTCTTGCTGAGCCACAGTACTGCCCAGCTCCTCGCCCAGCCGACTGCCTCTTTCATACACTCTGAACCTATATTCATTTTCTCCCCCTTCCTTCCACTGAGCAGCACACGTGCTTAGACTGTAAGAAGAATTTCTGCATTTCCTGCTCGAGCCAAGTAGGGAGCGGGGCCTGTCTCTGCCACCTCTGCCAGCGTTTCCGAGCCACAGCCTTTCATCGAGAAGAACTGATGAAAATGAAGGTGAAGGACCTGAGGGACTACCTCACCCTCCATGACATCTCCTCTGAGATGTGCAGGGAGAAGGAGGAACTGGTGTTCTTGGTGCTTGGTCAGCAGCCGGTGATCACCCAGGAGGACAGGACTTTTAATACCCCTTTCCCTTCAGGCCTCCCTGAGAATCAGGCCTTTCTGGCCCAACCTCACACCAGCACAGCACCTCCTACCTCTCCCAACCTTCCTTCATCACCGGCACAGCCCACCTCTACTCCCTCAGCCCAGGCTCAGGAAAACCAGCAGGTATGGGTCTCTTTTCAGTCTATACCACTCTGAGCTTAACTGCTTTCTGCTCCCAAATTCTGAAATAGTTGGAGAGTGTGCATGTGTTTCTTGTTTCCTTGACTCTTTAAACTTCCTCTATTCGTCCTTTTTTCTATAGTCAGGAGCTGCTCACTGGATGTTGCTTTGGCAACTTTAACAGGGAAGAAATGACTTTCCTGGAGGTATGCTCCTAGGTGACTATTTGAAACCTGTTTTTATTACCTTTCATTGTTGTAGTTTGCTGAATGTAGGTAGTTCATTTGGGGCTTTTGTAATGATAATAGTCTAGCATTTCCAAAAATAATTTTGAGAAAACCAATGTACCAGCCTCTGAATTCAGCCAGCTATCAGAAATACGTATTTCTAAAATATGCTAGACTTTCCTACCTTGTCTTACTTACTGAGGAAGGGTCATCTCAACTTTCTAAACTTTACAAGTAGACCCAGCCACCTATGTGCCTGCCAAGGGACAATTGGGTTCGGTGATCAAATCCAAGAAATGACCTCTTTGCTATGACCCTGTTTGAATTTTTAGCCATTTTTATAGCCCATAGTGGCCTTGTGTCTCTCTTACTGTATGCTAGGGAGCAGTGACTTGAGAGCCATGAGTCTGTATGGAGATGCCTTAGTTTTACTTATTCACTGCTATTAACTCAGGGCTAGATTAGGATTCACTAATTTCTGCTTTTGGCCTTGTTACTGATTTGAGTCCCCTTGGACAAATGCCTTTATTTGTTAGCCTTTAAATTGAAATGGAGATGGCAGGCCTGAATCCCTGTCTAATTCTATGGGATGTTTGGAAAGATTAGTGAGTTATCATATATAAAGAGCTTTGAGCTACTTAGGGAGAGGTGTCCACTTTTAAAAGCCTGTTGTCATTCTCTCATGTGTTCTATGGCATGCTCTTTCTTCACACAAGTCATTTCACTTGCCAGGACTTGGTATCTTGATTCAGCTCTTCATGGGTATTGGAGCTGAAAGTCCAGTTTGAGATCATAATTTTAACTGCAGCGCAACATTTCACTAGATATTTGCTTGGACACTGAAGAGTTTTTCATTGTAGAATGCCAGGATGCCTTTAGCCCATTAACATTGCCTTGCTTCATCTCTAGCTGGTAAAACCTGGGCCTTCCAGAGCACTAACAGTGTTTATGGAAAGATTATAACAAGGAGAGGAACCTGAGGAAGAAATTCTTTTCCTTAGTAAAACATTCATGGGTCTTCCACTGATGAGCATAAACAGAAGTACTTTGTTTTTAAGGATAGTATTTTCTACAGTTCACACTGACAGGGCACCAAGATACCTGTGCCATGTGAGTGGCCACAAGGAAGCTTCCAGACACAGGATGTTATTGATCACTTTTCTCTTGATACTTTCAGAGCATATCTTGGGTATCTTCTGGGCAAGGAGGGAGGGTTGGTGGGTGGTAGGAGTGTGCTTATTTTGCAAAAGGAGAAAAACAACCAAGTCGCATTATTTCCTAAAACTATGCACCAAAGAGGACAATGGAGCTAGGCCTTTTCTTACTTTAGAGCTCTGGAGTCAGAGTAGCATTATTGGAATATAGAGTATATCTAACTTTAAGTAAGTTCTCTAAAAACATTTCATTTCTCTAGCAAAGGGAATAAAATAAATTGTAACTAAGCATCTTCCCCCAAATCCTTTAGTCCTTTTAAAGAATGGCAAGAGATTAATTTAAGTCATGTATGAAGGAGGTTCCTAGAAGTAGAGGTCTTTTGGAATCTTATAAGCCCTGGCTCTTTCTAGATTAAATAGCATATGGTTGGGTACAGAAGGTAACATCTGTTTCCCAAGATTATTCCTTGACCAGTTTTCAAAGCACTGAATGGGAAGGGGGGGGGGGCGGGAGGGGAAGGAGGTGAAGTCCAATAGCAGAAGGAATGGGACTTTTGACTTTTGTAGGGCTTTGACTTGTACGTATTCTAGGCTGACTTCAGAGGAATTGGCTAGTTTATGAGTTTATGCTCTGAATCCTTTTGATGTTAGTGAGGGAAATCCAAAAAGTATTTTACTTTTAAGTGTAACAAGAAAGCCCTACTATTAAACCCTTAGGAGAAATCTTCTACACATTCTAGGTGGGGACATTTGAAGTCTTAGCATATTATGCAGAATAAGTCTCTTAAAGGGGAAATTGCACGCATTTTTATGCTAATATGGTATGAGACTTGTATTCAAATCTAGAGATAGTAATTTTCTTTGTACTCTGCCTCAGTGAAACCAGATAGGTGCATTACACTTAGTTCTGGATATTCTACTTGAAAGACAATGTTGGCAAATGAAAATGCATCCAGGGTGGCTTAGTCCAGAATGCTGAGGGGCCTAGAAGTCATATCCTATGAGGAATCATTGAAGGGATATCTTGGAAAGGGGGAAAAGAAGAGACTTTCAGGGGACGATATGATATTTGTTCTTGAATGTTAGTAAACAGCTGATTTTAGAAAAATGACATTTTCAATTAATCCTCATAACAACCTTTTGTAGATT
Source organism: Monodelphis domestica (assembly GCF_027887165.1). NCBI lineage: Eukaryota > Metazoa > Chordata > Mammalia > Didelphimorphia > Didelphidae > Monodelphis > Monodelphis domestica. The sequence continues at coordinate 500,070,651 of NC_077228.1, forward strand.
TACTCTGTACCTGCAGAAGGCAGAACAAGTATCAGCAGGTAGAAATTCTGGAGAGGGTAGATTTTGTCTGGATATGATGACTTCCTAACTTTTTGGCTGGATATGATAACTTCCTAACAAGTTTGAGCAGTAGAACATTATAATGGTCTAGCCCAAGCAAGTAGTCAGTGTTTCTCATTTTAAGTATTCAAGACCAGGTGCCAATATGTTAGAGATTTCTAGGAAGGATGCTCTAGACTCTGAGGCTCCTTCCAACCCAGAAGAGGCTGTGATTCTTTATACATTGCTCAGTCCACATAGTAGGCATGTGGTAGAAATTTAAAAAGGGATACAAATAAATAAATGAAGAACATGGACACTGGGCTCGGTAATCCTTTATTCTTTCATCTTCTTGTTCCCAAACTCAGTGGTACCCACCAGTGTTAATGAATTACAACTGACAAGAGCCATTATCCATGAGCTAGGAGCTATGGAGCTTTTTTCTAATTAAATATTTTTTTCCTATTACAAGTTAAAGCAATTTTTAACATTAAAAAAATTTCTTACCTTCTGCCTTAGAATCAGTATTGTGTATTGGTTCCAGGGCAGAAGAGCAGAAAGGACTAGCCAGTGAAGGGTAAGTGACTTGCACAGAGTCACACAGCTAGGAAGTGTCTGAACTCATCCCTAGGCTTGGCTCTTAATCCACTGAGCCACCTAGCTGCCCCCTTAACTTTTTTTTTTTTAATTTAAGTTCCAAATTTTCCCCTTGTTTTCCTCCTCTCCTTCTACCCCCATTGAGAAGGCAGATAATTTGACCAGATTATACTTGTACAGATATTCAAAACATTTCTGTATTAATCAAGTTGTGGGAAAAAAAAACCAGGCCCCCAAAAAACTGAAACAAAAAAAGTAAAACAAAAAAAGGATGCTTTTTGATCTACATTCAGACTCCATCAGTTCTTTCTCTGGAGATGGATTGCATTTTTCATCTAAATCCTTGTCTTGGTTCTTTGTATTGTGGAGAATAGTTTCATATAATATTACTGTTGCTGTGTACCCTGTTTCTCTGAGGAATTCTTCTGAATGACTTTTGTCTATTTTCACAGTTACTCCCTCTGTAAAGGTAGTTAGTGGGGGGTGGGTGGGAGGGAGAGCACAGTTTGGGGCTGTTGTTTTGGGATGCTCTTCACTTGTTGACAGGTTTCTGGGTATCTTATGAACTCACTGTCAGCTTAGACTATATATAGTAAAAAGGGGCTGGTGCTACAGAATCCCAGCAGTTACCCATGAATTCTCTGAGACTTTCCTGTAGCTGTGACAACATTTTATTTCCTACAGGCTAATGGCCATGTGCCACAGGACCAAGAAGAAGTGATATGCTTGGAAAATGTAGCAGGCGCTCCCACGGAAGATGAAACACAGGTGAGTCAGCTCCTATGGGACTTTGTTCCTTCCCAACTATTGCTGAGACATTGGATAGGAAACAGGAAGAGCATCTCCTTGGCCTAATGCAGAAACCTAAATATTCTGTCCTATCCAAGATCTCAGCATCCTGAAGAACCAGAGATGCCTAGTTTGGGCGCTGTTGTATTTCATCCTTTATGGCAGTGGTTCTCAACCTTTCTAATGCCGTGACCCCGCAATACAGTTCCTCATGTTGCAATGACCCCAAACCAAAAAATTACTTTGGTGGCTACTTCAAAACTGTAATTTTGCTACAGTTATGATTCGGAATGTAAATACCTGATATGCATTATGTATTCTCATTGCTACAAATTGAGAGGTTGAGAAGCGCTGCTTTATGGCTTTCTCTAGGGGCAGGATTCTTAGGGTGCCATTTTGTTAACTCTTTTCCCTTCTTCCAGACAGTCTGGGAAAAAGCAAATAAGACAGAGCCACAGGTCTCACCTTTCACAAACCACAGTAGCAAAGGTGGAGAATTGGGAAAGGTTTGAAATGAGAGCTGTGAGAATGGAGTTCTCATTGTCAGGGAAACTGAACCAGTGATAGAGTTCTGCATGGACTGAGTGGAGAGCCAGGGTTCATGGACTAAAAACAGATTTCCTTCTTTGGAAGTTAGAGGCCTGTGATTAGAGCCATCACCAAAAAGAAGCTAAGGGAGTGCCAGGGACCTGTGGAGAGAGATACTTAGATGGGGAGAAACTGGGATAATTGCTCAATGCCTTTTGTACTTTGCAGTCTATTGACTCCGAGGACAACTTGGTACCAGGGCGGAGGGCTTCACTGTCTGATCTGGTGAATGTGGAAGACATTGAGGCCCTCACTGTGCGACAGCTGAAAGAGATCCTGGCTCGAAACTTTGTGAATTACAAAGGCTGCTGTGAGAAGTGGGAGCTAATGGAGAGGGTGACCCGGCTATACAGGGAACAGAAGGACCTCCAGAATTTAGGTAATGGGCAGCATTGGGACTTGTGTGTGCTTTCTTGGATGCCTCCTGATCAGACACTTCATTCTGGCTAAATCTGCATTCCTAACTTGAGAAAAATCATTTTCCTGCCCCAGAGAGCTCTCTATGTTGTGGGTGCTCCTAGAATATATCACCCTGTTCCACATAGATTTCTCTAAACTCTTCTTGGGTTGCTGACAGCAGCCACGATAATTATTCCTTTTTTTTCCCCTTCAGGCATTGTCCAACTTTGTAGTTTTCCAGTATAACCCTCTCTTCCCACTTGGTTCATGCAAACCTGTACCAAATGCTTGTTTCTAAGACAGGGACAAAGGAATGAACAGTTTTTATCCTGTATTCTGGTTCTTGGCACACTGGGTGTGCCTGTGGGGAAAGAAGTCCAAAGTAACCTGTGGGCTGGAGGTACCATGTCATCAAATAATAGCTTCCTTTTCTTTCTTTCTTTCTTTCTTTCTTTTTTTTTGGCAGTGTCTGGCACTGGAGATCAAAATGGTATGTACTATTTATTTGCTTTGAGAACTGGCTTATTATTTTTTCCTTCCTTTCCTCCTTCCCCCTTCCGACTTCTGATTCTTGTTAAAAGTCTAAGGTCTGAGCATCTAGGTATCACAGAGAAGTGTGTGGGAAATTTAGAGATAACTAGGACTTGTCAGCATCTTTCTGACAACCTTCTAACTCTGCCCCTGATGGAAGAATTGCAAGTAGACCCTTGAGCAAGCTCATTTGCAAGTCTCTGTGTTGCTGGAGTTTAGAAGCTGTGGCTCATAAAATATTTAACAAAGCTAGTAGTGGCTTACATCACACTTACCCTATTTTTCCTTTTTGTGGCACTGAGGTGTTTCCACCTTCCCTCTTTTGCCTTGGTTGGTGGGCTTTGTGGGTACAGTTTTTGAGAAAGATCTGCAGACTAACTCCTTCCCAGCAGCCCCAGTAGCAGATTGTACTGTTTGCCCAGATAGAGGATATGGAGCTTTGGGGGAGCCTTGTTAGTGCAAAGTTTTCCAAATGAAATGGTTTGGGTTAGACTGTATTCTTGGAAGGCATGTAGAGGGAGTATAACACATCTCAGCCTCTCAGGTCAGGCTAACAGAGACTAGTGTTCTCCTTTCTGCCTGCCTTCTTCTGACCCTATTTCTTCTTCTTTGATTGCTAGGAAGTATCCATTAGTCTGAAGAGCTCCCAGCCTGCAGAAGTAGGGCTTGGGATGTCAGTGTGATCTTTTTATTTTTTTTTAAAGGGAATTAATGTTTATTATGTGTCAGGCACTCTTCTAAGTGCTTTACAAATATTATCATTATCTCATTTGATCTTCACATGAACCTTTTGAGATAGGTGTTATATTTTTTATTGTTCAACTGTTATTTTATTATTTTTTATATGTTTATATATATATATTTACCAATTACATGTAACAACAAATTTCCAAACATTTTCTCCTAAGTTATATTATTGAACTTATCTCTCTCCATCCCTTTCCTGCACCCTCCCTGTGCTGGCAGGTGATTCATTCAGCATTATACATGTATTATTTATGCAGAACACTATATTGTTTATTTTTGTGAGTAATCTTATAAAATCCAAACCCCAAAATATAAACCCAAATAAGTTGAAAAATTGTATGCTTTGATCTGCATTCTGATTCAAAAATCTGGAAGTGGATAGCATTCTTTGTCCTGAGTACCTCAGAATTGCCCTGGATCTTTGTATTGCCAATAATAGCTAAGTTTATCACATTTGATCATTCCACAGTATTGCAGTTAGTGTGTATAATGTTCTCCTGGTTCTGCTTATTTTACTCTGCATCGGTTCATGGAGGTCTTTCCAGCTCTTTCTGAAATCATCCAATTCATCATTCCTAATGACATAATAGTATTCCATCACTATTACACATCACAATTTATTCAGCTGGTTCCCATTTGATGGACATCTCTTTAATCTCTTTGCCCCATCACAAAAAGAGCCACTATAAATTATTTTTTGTACAAGCAGGTCCGTTCTCCCTTTTTTAATCTCTCCTGGATATAGAAACTAGTATTGGTATTACTGGATCAAAGGGTCTGCATTATTTTATAGCCCTGTAGGCTTTCGAATTGTCCTCCAGAATGGTTGGATCAGTTCAGTGTGGTCTCTTCTGAAGGAAACAGTTTAAGATTATGGGGCTTGGAAAACGAGGGGATGCCCACCAATTGGGGAATGGCTGAACAAACTGTGGTATATGTTGGTGATGGAATACTATTGTGCTCAAAGGAATAATAAAGTGGAGAAGTTCCATGGAGACTGGAACAACCTCCAGGAAGTGATGCAGAGCGAGAGGAGCAGAACCAGGAGAACATTGTACACAGAGACTAATACACTGTGGTATAATCGAACATAATGGACTTCTCCATTAGGGGCGGTGTAATGTCCCTGAACAACTTTCAGGGATCCAGGAGAAAAAAAAACACCATTCATAAGCAAAGGATAAACTATGGGAGTGGAAACACCGAGAAAAAGCAACTGCCTGAATACAGAGGTTGAGGGGACATGACAGAGGACAGACTTTAAATGAACACTCTAATGCAAATACTATCAACAAAGCAATGGGTTCAAATCAAGAAAACATCTAATGCCCAGTGGACTTACGCGTCGGCTATGGGGGGTGGGGGGGAGGAAAAGAAAATGATCTATGTCTTCAACGAATAATGCTTGGAAATGATTAAATAAAATATATTAAAAAAAAAAAAAGATTATGGGGCTTGGGCTATTTACATGTGGATACCATTGAGCTTTTCAGAAAACTTCCTGTGGACTTGATCTCATTAGACAGGCCTTAGGGTTGGGGATGGAGGGATTCTAGGTTGGTTATGGTGCTAGTCTTCTTAGAAGCACATGTTATTCTTGGCCAGGACAAGGAACACCCTCTGCAGCTTTCTTTTCTGTTTTGCTTAGCTAGTCCCTAAGGAGGTACCTTGATATTTTTGAGACAGAACCTTTTCCCTTGGGCTAATAGAAGCAACAGGAGAACAAGTCATTGAAATTCAGATAACTTCTTCTATGCCTTTAGCATAGAGACCTAATGCATTTCTTGAAATTTTCTCCTCTTCCCTTTGGCCCTGTCCAGAAAAAAGGAGGAAGGGAAGCAGAAGCAGCTGAGGGGCTTGGGTGAGTGACTGTTAGTCCATCAGGGCTAGCTAGGTCTTGTGCATGTTGGAGTACAGGTTCTTTGAGGAATCCCCTGACATAGTTACCCAAGATGGGTTCTTCTTTCTGGCAGCAACTCCAGGGATCAAGGCCCTCGAATCTAGAACTAGGCAGAAAATGACCAAGTGCAAGATCTCCATTTTACAGAGGAAGAAATTGAAACTGAAAGAGGCTGCTCCAGGGCATGCCCATCATCCAGATAGTCGACGATGGACCCATGTTTGAACCCAGATCCTAATTCCAAATCCAATGTTCTCACCATGCCACATTGCCTCTGCTGTGATCGCCTTGGACCATGAAGCCCCTTTCCAGTGCCCTGTGGTTAGGCCAGGACTCCCTGTCTCCTCCTGCCCTTGGGAAGTTCATCCCAAGCATGGGGGGAGAGGTGTACCATCTACTCCTGCTGTTGAAAAGTACAAGGTTAGCCGAGCTCAAGCATAACCTCCAGCACTGTTTCATGGTCCCCCTTGCATTTTGCCAGAAAGATAACTGAGATTACTGCACAGGCAGAAAGCAACAACAATTTGTCTCCCATTCAGTTGGTACTGGAAGAGATGGTATAGATCACCTAATCCAGCCCTGTCATTTCATAGAGGAGGGGAAAAAGGGAGACTCAGAGTGCCTCAGAAATTGCTCAAGATTGCAAAATGGGCTAATTGACAGACCTGGGACAGGAATTTGGGTTTCTCAACAGCCAGTTTATGTCTAACATCCTAAAGCAAATTGAACTCTACTCTTAGGTCACTTGATACAGAGTAAAAACGCTCTACTGGGCCATTGAGTGAGAAAGAAAAGAGGAGGAATTGGAACTTAAATTATTTCATGAGACTAAAAGGAGCTTAACCACTTGAATTTTCAAAAGAATTTCTTATCCACAAATTTTCTGCCTACCAAGCCCCAAAAGCTTTGGAAATTCTTAAAAAAAACAAAAACAAAAACAAAAAACCTTAGAGGTAGACTCTCTTGACACACTTATAAAAAGAGGCCCACCGTTTCAATTTGTATGCTGCCTTGGAGGTAAGATAAACAAAACTTCAAATTTGTAACTGGCAGGACATAGATAATTTGCTGCCTTAGTAACCTTGTTAACTGGTTCCTTAACGGCCCATCCAGACTCTGATTACACTAAGCCCAAAAATGCCAGCCAGAGAGGCAAGCAGAGCTGGCTGAGAGTCCTTTCCTAGAAAGTTTCCTTGTCTGGTAAACTTCCTTGAATGAAGCTTCCAGACACATGTATGATGGTGACAGAGGCATCTGCAGTGAAGAGGCAAGAACAATCTGGAGGAAATGGAGTTTGTGGAGGACCCAAGAAGTGAAGGCACAGTAAACCAGACTTTCTCAGCAGGAACCCTGGGGCTCCTGGAGCTTTGGCTTTTGAGCTGAGATCAGAATAGCTGCTTCATTTGGTATTCCCATATAGGAACTGCCTGGCCACTTAATCTTGGGCCAAAGGAGATTTATAATGGGCCTAGCAACTGAGACTGATTTTCCTAGACTCTTCTGTTGGTTCATATGAGCCAGATGACAGTTAGCTGTATAGATCCCTCATCTTTATCATGTGGTCAGCATTGGCAACCAGGGAGGAATAGAAAGGTGGAAAGAGACTCCTCGACTCCTTACCATTGGAGGAATTTCAGTCAAAACTGGACAGTTACACATTAGGAATACTGGAGGGGAGAATATAAATGCCATCTTGGGCCATGGCAGTGGTCCATCACTGCTGATAGTGGCCCCTGAAATAGAATAAAAAGTGAACTGAAGAAACTACTACTTGTTGAAATAGAGAAGGCAAACTGAGGAAACTGTTTCTTTCGCAAGACTGCTATTCTCTGGCTTGTGACTAGAGAGAGCTGCTAAGGGAACCTGAAACTGCTTATTTGTAACGGAGGTAGGAATGAGAAATGCTGAGGGACATGCACTGTTGCTTTCCAGGACATTATACTCAGAAGTTTATGGATAAAAGCAACCCAGAAAGTTGTGGATCTTAGTGGAGTAGGAAGCACATTGGTTTAGGAGCTGAGAGATGCCTTCTCCCAGGACCAGCTTTGCCAGCAGCTTTCTGGGTGAGCAACTTCATATCTTGAGTCCAACTTTCAGGTTGTGCTAGACCAAAAAAAATTTAAATTAGGGTTTGCAGATATATTATTATTATTAATATTATTTTGGCAGGGATGGGGTGGTATCAGTGCCTGAACTTGGATGGGGAGAAAAACTATTAATTTATTTTTAGTAATTCTTGGTTTCCTTTGTAATCCTATGCATTTTATTTTCTGCATTAAAAACATTTGGAAATTAGGGGGACTTAGAGTAGTTTACCTAGTAGATTTATGGAGAAGGGAAAAATTTATGACCAAACGAGTTGTAAAAGCATTATAAGATGTAAAATGAATAATTTTGATTATATTAAAAAGATTTTGTACAAGCAAAACCAATGTAACGAAGACTAAAAAGGAAACCACACAAACTAGAAAAAAATTTGTATAACATTTCTTTGATAAAGGCCTCAATTTCTTAAATTTATAGCAAACTAAGTCAAGTCTATAAGAATAAGCAATTTTCAGATGAAGATATAAAAACTATCAATCATGAAAAAATGTTTCAAATCACTCTTGATTAAAGAAATGCAAATTAAATAAACTCTGAGGTACTCCTCATACCTATCAGTTTGGCCAGTATGACAGTAAAGGAAAATGATAAATGTTGGAGGGGATGTAGCAAAATTAGGACACTTAATGCATTGTGGTGGAGTTGTGAACTGATCCAACCATTCTGGAAGGCAATTTGGAATTATGCTCAAAGGATTATAATCCAATAATTCAGTAAAGGACTTTAATCCAGTAATAACACTATTGGGTCTGTATCCCAAAGAGAAAAAAAAAGGGGGGTAAAGGTCCTACTTGTACAATATTTATAGCTGCTCTTTTTGTGGTAGCAAAGAATTAGAAATTGAGGGGATGGCCATCAATTGGGGAATGGCTGAACGAATTGTGCTTTATGTTGGTGATGGAATAGTATTGTGATGAACAGGATGATTTCAGAAAAATCTGAAAAGACCTATATGACTTGATGTAGAACCAGGAGATCATTGTATACAGTAACAGCAATATTGTGGAATGATCACCTGTGAAAGACTTAGCTATTCTCAGCATACAATGATCAGGACAATTCTGAGGGACTTAAAAGAATGTTCTCCACCTTCAGAGAAAGAACTGTTGGTGTTGGAATGCCAGTCAAAGCATGTTTTACAAATTAGTTTATGATTTTATTTGGGGGTTTTGGTTTTATATGAGTATTCTCTTACAAGTGACCAATATGGAATTTTGTTTTACATAATGATGATGATGATGATGATAATAATAACAACTATAATCCAGACCAAATTGCTTACCATTTCCAGGAGGGGGAAGAGAAGAGAATGGAGGGAGACAATTTGAATCTTGTAATTTTGGAAAATTATTACATGTAATTGGGAAAATAAAATATCTTTGAATAAAGAAAAAACAAAAAAATATTATTCTGAGGAGTCCAAAGGCTTTCCCCCACTGGTCTTTTAAACCCAACCTTAACTCATCACTCTGCCTCTATTTATACTTAAACTTTTCCTGAATCTGCTTATATTTCCAGGTTGGATCTTGTTTAGGGGTATTGAATCCCTTTAGTGACTTGCTGCTTTACATTTGCCCCAAAGCTCCATTTCCCCCAAGTCTGAATGTTTTAGGATTCATTGATGAGGTCCATAGTCCCCCAGGCCATGTCATTGTAAGAGATCACAGAACAGAGAAGTGATGAGGGTTGGGGGGGTTGGTTAGTCAGGAAAGGCACAAACTTCCTTTTTGACCTCTTGCCTTCTTTCTTTGTATGTGTAGGGGAGCCAGCGCCATCTAGTGCAGAGGAAAACCTCTGTAAGATCTGCATGGACTCACCTATTGACTGTGTCCTGTTGGAGTGTGGTCACATGGTCACCTGTACGAAGTGTGGAAAACGGATGAACGAGTGCCCCATCTGCCGCCAGTATGTGATCCGAGCTGTGCATGTCTTTAGATCCTGATGGCTGGAACCAGACCCTTCAGTGCCTGATGGGGCATAGCCAGCCCCAGCCTCCACATCTGCTCACTTGTGGCTTGACTTGAGAGAATTGCAAAGTATCACCCCAAGGCGATGGCCAGTAAGGACAGGAAGAAACCCAGAGAACTTGCTGGTTGTCTGGTTAATCCTGCTCTTTTCACCACAAAATTTTCCATCTCAGTGTTGGAATCTGCTAGGGCTTCCTTAGCCAATGGGGATTTATTAGCCCTGCTTGGGGCAGAAATCAAATTGGGCTCAGTCCCTGTTTCATACGATCACTAGGTGACAATAAATTTGTGATGAACACAAACTTCCCACCATTCAGACCATGTGGGAGTGCTTTTTCCTCCCTTCAATACAAACCATAGTTTTTAAGAATCAAAATTATCCTTCAGATTTATTATAATTAACTTCTCTGTGGAGACAGCTCAGTGCTGATTTTTTAATCATTCAGAAATCTTATTTTTTTCCTTATACACATGGTTTTTTCTGTCTGGCTTCTTGTGTTTAATTCAGTCACTGCTAATTGTCTCTCTTTTCATGTCTTTCTTTGGCTTCTTCAGCTTAAGAGGCATTAATTGTCCTCAAGAATGGTTAACTGGCTATGAACTCTCACTAAAACCAAAAAGACTTTGTGCTATTAAACAAAAACCATGATGGCTTTTTGTCGTGGGGAGGCAGGGGAAGCTGCTCCCCAGACCATTCGGATCCAACCGTGCCCGTGGATTTTGGCTGGCTCCTTGTTGAGCCCCTTGTATGGTGCCTTAATTAGACTGACAAGAAAAAAGAATTTTTATGCCAGTGAATGTTTTACTCATTGAAAATGAATCTTTGAAGGTTTTCTGAGCGTGTGATGGGAAGGTATTTGTTTCTGTAAAGGCTGCCTGATTAAGCAGCAGGATCTCTCCCAAGATGAACAACTTCTTGTTAACTCTCTACCTACATTGCACATCAGAGAGACATTCTAAATGCCAGAGAGCTGTGAGAACTTCCATGGGCTTGGGATTACCTTGGCTATCACTTCTGGGGTCAGTGGAAGAAAAATGTGGGTAATTTACCTCTGTCCATTCAGTGCATTCACTGACTTGATCCAGCTGCCTCAACAGCATCTCCCATGACCAAAAGGAGTGCCTCCTGCCAGGTCCTTAGCCTGCTTAGTTCTCTCGTCCTCCAGCATCGAGATGAGCCCCGGAGACTCAGGTGAAGGCTCCTTCCTTTCCCAGCCATGCTCTCCATGAATGTACTCAATGGGACAGATCCCACAGGATCCTGGATATGTGGCTTCTCTCTGCTGTTGGACAGGTAGCAGAAAGTCTCAATGCCCAGGCGTCTTGGGGGAGCTCCTGGATCCCTTTCCTTTTCTCCTCCCATTGTTTCCATTCAGTATTAGAAGGAAGTCTGAGCTGCTCTTCCTGTCCCAACAGCTGAGAGGAACAGCAGTGCAGTAAGCAGGCTTGGTGTTGGCAGAGGGAGCCCAGGGACAGCAGCTGGGGCCCCCGTCTTGAGCCATTGTAGGCACACTCCATTCTCAGGTTCCTGAGTTACTTTAAGAAGCCTCTGGCATCCCAGCCAAGCACAAAACAGACAGCTTCCAGAGTGGCTGGATGTGCTATTTACCAGCTACCCCATGACTTAGTGACTATGCAAACTATCCACCTAGAGCCTTAGCAGGTTGACTGCAGCCTTGTTCCCTTTAATCATAAAGGGGGAAAACCACTGCTTTGGAAGACAGAGGTGAAACCGCTCTCTCCTAAGGAGAACAGCAATATTGGTACGGACTTTTGAGTGATTTCTTTTACCCCAACCCCCAACAAAGGGACAGTTTCAGGAAGGAACTGTCAGCTACTGACTCATCAATATGCCATTCAAGAATCTTCACCCTTTTCACACCTGAAAATTCTGATGAAATTCAGTGTCTCTCACTGCTGCTGCTGCTGTTGGTGGATGACATCAGTTTACAAACTATATAGCTTTGTTTTTTGTTTTTTTTTTTTGGCAGAAATGTAAATTGGGAGTCTTAAGGCCCCATCTGACCATGTATGTCATCCTAGTGAGCAATTTGATTTTATTCTTGAATTACCTCCTGCCTCACTCCCCACATCGTTGGGTATTTAATTTTCGCAGCAATGGCTAATTATCCTTACAATATTTTCTTTCCTTTTGATATGGTTGCAATGAGATTTCTGGTTAATGAGACTTCTAGAAAACTGTCTGGTTCACAGTCTAGTGGTATAGATGGATCTAAACTAATAAAGAGCTGTAAAGAAATAGAAATTTAAGTCTTTTGAAAGTTTCTGAGCTACTTGAAGTGGCTGATACTGAGATTCTGACTTCTAGTGGGTGTTCAAGCCCCAAATGTGTATTTTTTGTTACAGAGTTGTGCTTTATAATTTTGTAATAAAGTTGAAATATGATTGAAGAGGCCTGTTTTGCTATCCAGCGTGACACTGTTCAGTTAAGCCAGTGGCATAGGCCATTTACGGAGAACCAATAGCTGAGTAGCTGGGTTGAATAGATGCTCAATTCAGTATTCATGAAGCTCTGTGTGCAAGGCTATGTGTTCTGTACCTTGAACAGTAGAGGTAGAAATCAGCCTCCTTTCCCAATGACTTAACTCTCTAGCTCAGTGATGGCAAACCTTTTAGAGAGTGTTGGGGACCCCCCCCCCCTTATGGGCTGCTGGGCAGATGAAGTGAAGAATGCCCTTAGGCACATGGAGTGGCCTGAGCTCTCTGCTGTCTGTGAGCTGCCCACCTTACCCCTTCTGTGCTCCCATTGGGCTCCTGGGCAGAGGATATGAAAAAAATGTCATCAGGCATAGTGGAGAGGGGAGTCCGTCTGCCTTTCTAGTGCTGTTGAGGGAGGGGCAGCTGAGTGCCTACAGGGAGTGCCATTTGGTCATTTGGGGTTGGTCTTAAGTGCTCAGTAGTTACCCTTCAATTTTTAGATTTTCTGCCTCTTGATATTCTATAATCCAAAAGTTAACTGCATCAGGTTTGCTGTTGACTTTCAAAGGAGTCCTGAAGAATGCCAATAGCCCAACACAGGTTAACCTTTTAGGGGCCTGGGTCTTGGATAGGAAGAAAATTATATCTTAATTTCTCTATAATCAGTTGCTTTTGTAATCCTGTGTATTTTATTTCTTTGAAGACATTCAGAGAAGTGGTCTGTAGGCTTCACTAGACTGATGGCTGACCATCTCTTACCATCCTCATCATGCTGCTTCAGGCTCCTAACTCAGAGGCAAAAAAGAGCTGGGCCAGATGCCTGGTTTCTAAGAACCCTTGGTTTGAGGCTGAATAAGATGGGCAGGCAGGTGTGCCAAGCTTCTCAGGGAGTCCGGAAGGTAATAGGCTGGGCAGGCCTTTTTGTAAATGGTGATTGAGTCTACAGGCAGAGGGGAAGACCACCATAGAGACATGTGCATCCCTTCAAATGGGGGAGACCAATTTGAGAGCAAGGGGCAGTTGCCCCTTCAGCCACGCGGGGAGTCCCCAAGAAGGGTCAGTCAGTTATGAAGCTTCAGGAACTTGGTAAGGGACGTGATTCAGATTTTCTCTGTGGGAGAGCCGCACTACTTTGTCTTCCAGGGACTTGCTGGCAGCATGGCGGGAACATGGCATGGTGAGAAGGGTGCTGTATTTATGGGGTCAGAAGACCTAGGTTCAAATCCTTGCTCTGACACTACAGGCAAGCTATCTAATCCCTGAGCCTTTGTTTTCTCATCTTAAAATGGGAACGATACTTCCACTATCTCGGTTGCATCTGACTCTGTGACTCCATTTAGTTTTCTTGGCAAAGATGTTGGAATGGCGCACCACTTCCTCTAGCTTATTTGGCAGATGAGGAAATTGAGGCAAATAGGGTTAAGTGACTTGTCCAGGGTGACACAGGTAATAGACCAGATTGGAACTCGGGGCTGCCCCACTGTCCTTCTCCACCAGTTCCAAAGCTGATGGCACCCACTGTACTGTGACCCCAGGAGATTCCCAAAGCCCTTTCCTCTGTGCATCCTACAGGTATTCCTATACCCTTTTAGAGAGGGATTAGGAATCAGGAAGGTACAAAGAGGTATAGCATCTCACAAACAGTTGCAGGGTGATGCCACAACTCCAACTTTGGAGAGCAGTTGGTTATCTTCAGTTTCTGCCTCTGTAAATGGGACTGGTTGCTCCACAGGACTCGTTTACTGAGTGGGCTAAAGGCTAAGAGGCCTCTCTCCAAACCTAAGCAAGGTTGGCCACCTTTGGACTTGCATAAACCAAAGCTCTCCCAGGCAGCTGGGCATCGTCCCCACCATGGTGACTAAAGCACAGATGGAGGAAGGCAGAGTCCAAAAGCGTCTGGTTCTGTTAGGCCAGTGTTCTCCTCTCCCGAGCTGTGCTGCTGCCCTTTTTTCCCTCAGAACACAAGGACGAATTGGGAGGAACCTGCCTGGGGCTGGGCCCAAGAGGCCCATTTTTCTTGGGAAAACAGTGAAAGCAGGGAGCAGGCACAGGGCAGAGCCAACTGCCTCTGGCTCTTGGAGTGCTTCAGGCTGGTGTTTAGGAAGATAGTGCTGGAAGATGGAGCCAAGCTCTTGCCATGGGCAGGTCACAAATGGTGCAGATGGGTGGCCCCTAGTAAGATGGGATTAGATCTAGAGGACCATCAAGGTTTTTTTTTTAAACTCTTACCTTGTCTTAGAAATAATACTACAGCTTGGTTGTAAGAAGAGCAATAGGGGCAGGGCAATGGGGATTAAGCGACTTGCTCAGGATCACACAGCTAGGAAATGTCTGAGGCCACATTTGAACTCAGAACCTTCCATCTCTTGGCTTGGCTCTATCCACCGAGCCACCCAGACTCCCCAGACAAAGTTTTACCTGTTTGAGCCAGAAACAAAGCATGTCAGCCCTTCAGAGAAAAAGGCAGCAGGTCAGGCTTTTTTCTCAGGGAGGGCAAGAAGTGCTTGAACCCTGTCTTAGCTTGTCACTGCATTGGTATAGAGTGGGAGGCCCCATCCTTGGTCCTGAACCAGCCTGCTAGGGAGGGCTTAAAGGGAAGCCGGCTCCCTGCCTCCCAGTGAGACTGATGAAAGCAGGCTCCAGCACTTCTTTAAAGAGGTGGTAGTTTTCCACCCCCACCCCCCCAATGGGCAGGGGATGGGTTGCACCTCTTTGGCTTCCAGAGTATTCTGTTCAGTGTTTGTCCTTTGGGCTTTCCCAGGGCCCCTGCATCTACTACTAGGAATTCACTGGTGGAAGCAAACTCCACAGGTGAAGGAACTCCAGAAGATCGGCTGTTTGTGGTGTATTATCTTATTAAGAAGCTATTTTTATACCCATTTTTACATCTGAGGAACTGAGGCAGGCAGGTTAAACGACTTGCCCAGGGTCACATTGTCTGAGGCACATGAACTTCCTGATCCAAGGCCATCAGCTGTGTCTGGGCCGTGAGGGATTAAGTGATTTATCCCAGAGCCCTGGAGACTGTCAGCTACCATTTAGCACCTGCTCTGGGATACTGAGAGAAGGAAATAGTTCCACAGGGACTGGACTTGAACTCAGGGCTTGCAAACAGACTCTAACCAATGCACCACACCTTCTCCCTCTCCCTTAACATCAGGAAATGGCCCATCTCCGTCAGACTTGCTTCTCTTGCTGGTCCCCTAGCAGATGGTCTCCCTCCTCCCCCAAAGGGCAACAGCCTCAGCGTGGGCTGCACACTTCTTCCCAGCTTTGTCCAGGTCAGCCTCATGGAAGGGGGCAGCGAGAGCAGCTGGTGTTTGCACGGAGAATGTTCTGAACCTCACAAGGTGGGTTTGGGTTTCTGCCTATGCCTAGGGCAGAGCGTGCCCCACCTGGGCGAAAGCTCCAAAAACCCTGGGTGGGGGCTGCTGCTTCCCTGCAAACGCAAAGTTTTCTGGAAACTGGTTGGGAGGAGAAGCTATGGGGTGCTTCTGCCATGAGCCAGAACAAGCAGGTGCTGGGCAGATGTGTGCTAAAGAACACCATCGAGCGCCTTTCGGGAGTTTATTCTGCTAATCTTTAAAACGGACAGCCCTGCCAAAGGGCACCCCGGCTACGCACATCTGCTCTGTCCTTTTGAGAAGCGCTACCACACGGGACGGTCTTTAAACACCTTTTTAAAATGCTCCATGGGAAATGTAAGAGGAGAAAAGGGCAGAAGCTGCCGTCCCTCCCTCCCCGTGGGCCCAGAGTTCTGCCTCGGCCACTCTCCCCTTCCTCCTCTACCTGCCCCAGAGCACCAGGCCAAGAGCCGGGCAGAAGGTCGCAGCTGCTCTCCAGGCTTTTTGGCCAAAGACAAGAAGAGGCAAAGTTGGCCCCGGACCTGGCAGGTCCACTCGGGCAGATGGGAAGCGGATTTCAGTCGTGCCTCCTTTCACTCGCAGCACCGGCAGCCAAGCCTGTGGGGCCACACGGCAATGACCATCCCGGCCCTTGTGTTCTTGGTCCGGCCGCCCCGTCCCTGGGGCCCGTGCCCGCCCCTCTAGCATGGCGCCACCAGCCTCCTTTTGCGGATACACGCCCAGATCCATTCGGGGGAAACCCGCAGGGCCTCGGGGTTCTCGCCGCCACCACCCATCACGTGCGTAGCCGAGGCCGCGTCAAACTCCTGGACCAGATCCCCGTCAAACGCCACGAAGTAGCGGCGGAGCCTGCCGAAGTCCTGCGTGGAGGGCGGCAGATAGAGCCGCACGCCCGTGAAGATGTCCAGCAGCGTCTGCAAGCACAACAGCGCAGGCAGGCGAGAAAAGCGTTAATGAGGACGTGGGGATCTCGGGCCCCTCTGCCGCACTAGTCACACCCTGAGCTACTCTTGGGCAGGGGTCAGAGAGGAGGAGAGGACGTCCCCTTACGGCTGCCCTGCCCTATGGGGGCACCAGAGACCACAGCAGAGAAGGGGCCGACGGGCCCCACAAGGCCAAGATGCAACGGTCCTGACAGGGAAGAGAAGGGCGGGAAGAGAGCAGGCCTGCCCAGCTGCTGTCACAGTCCCGTGGGCTAGTAGGTGTTGGGCAGCCCTGGATACTCAGCCTTCCCTGGGCCTTGGGTGGGGAAAGGGCCACGGGGAGTCCTACGGAAGAGACGGTAGGAGAGGGGTGAGGGCCAAGGCCCAAGGTCGGGTCTCCCAGGGAGGGAGGGCGGCCGCATCCCTGCCCCCGTGTGTCCCCCGACCTCACGCACCCACAGCCAGGCAGACACAGGCCTCTACCCGGCTGCAGTTTAGCCACTTTAATGCAAATCACAAATGGTGAAAAGGCTGCTGGGCTGCTCCCCTGAGCCTCTGGCTGCTCTACCTCCTGCCTGCATGCACATCTCTCCTGCTCTGCTCTCCAACCCGTCTCCTCTGCAAGGCAACGAGAGTATCCTGAGTTCTGGGGTGGCCCCGGCCCCCTGCACATGCCTTTGGGGAAGGCCTCAGGTGGTGACTGCCAAGAAGGGGGAGCACCCAGACTGTGTGCCCCGTGGAGTCCCTGGGCCTCATGGCACCCCCCTCTCCCAGCCCTGGCCATCACCTTTTGGCTGGAGTCTTCCTCGGGGGCCTTCCTTTTCTCCCCCTGCTTCTCGCTCGCTTTCCCAGGGGAAGGTCTCCCAGATGGTTTGTAGTCTGTAGGAGAGAGAAAGGCTCACCCTCAGTCCAGATGGGCAGGAGAGAGGAAGGGGGGTCTCGCGCCAAGGCTCTTCCCCTTTTCTAGGCCCTGGACCCACTGGGCAGGCAGTGAGCCCTCCAGACCTTAGAACCGTGTGAAAACAACCAAGGAAACCAATTCTACCGAAGTACAGTATTGGCTAAGGCTAGAACCCGTGCACTAAGGGACATGAGAAGACAGATGAGAATAGGGTCAGGAGCCTGAAGTAGCTGCCTCTTGACTGTGGAAGGTGAGGAAGGATGGAAGAGTGGCTCAGTCTCCCCCAGGCTCAATCATTCATCATGGGCTTTCTCAACCCCTTGACTGTGTCAGAAACTTCTAGGAATCTAAACAAGGCCTCTGTCCCTGCTTTCTCCCTCTTTGCTATCTCAGAGTTCCTGCTTCCTGGCTGTGCTACCCAGGGCAAGGTGCTTCGCCTCAGCCAGCTTGTTTCCTCATCTCTAAAATGGAATAGCAATAGCACCTACAGTGGCAGATGTCTGAAGGCTGGTTATTATCATTACCCGGCCCTTGGGCAAAGCTTTGGCATTCTAGCCATCCCCTGCCCCTTCCCCCGTCTCCCGGCAGCCACCTTACCTGCAGGGCCCGGGGAGCCATTCCTCTTTATTTCTGCCTTTCTGGCCTGGGCAGAGGCCTGACTGGGAGAAGCTTTGGAGGCTCTTTGAGGGGTAGAAGATGCTGAGGTGCCCTCATTCTCTCCACTGCTGCCACTAGTCACAGAACTACCCTCATCTGTAGCCACCACCATGAAGTCAGCTTTTTCCTTAGAAAGATGGTACAGCTCCTGAGGAGACAAGAGACCCCCCCCGAAGCTGAGGAAGGTGGGACTTGACAGTGATTCCCCCCCTGCCATCAGGCCCAGGTGTGGGAGCTGCCCCCTCCGATGTCTGCTTCCAAACCAGCCCCGTCTTTATGTGCCCCTACAAAAGGAGAAGCTGCCAGTCAGGGATGGGGGTTGCTACAAAGGGCCAGATGCACTCTGACCAGTGATGCCTCGTCTGTGGGGTGGCACCTAGCAGGGAAGGACACTGTGGCACGTGGGGGAGAAAGAGCACTGCCCCAGAAGCCAAAAGCTGGGCTTCCACCCTGTCCATGGCTTCCCAGGCTGGGCCTCAGCTGCCTCGGCTACAGAGAGGGTGGACTGTGCCAGGTGACTTCTCAGCCATTCCAACCCAACAAATGCAAGAATGAGGAGCCCCTCCCCACACTCCAACAATGATGGTGTTGGCCCAGTCCAGAGCTGGAAAGCTCAGGCCCTTCTCCTTAGGTGGATTTTCCCAACACCCCTATGAGCCATTGCTCCAATGTGGCTCTGGGCACCAAGGAGAACGAGCCACATCCCCTCCAAACTTCTGAGTGCAGCCATTCTGCTCCAGCCCGCACTCCCTGAGGCCTCTTTTTAATGTCTCCTATGGTTCTTCACAGGTCATTATTTCCAGGTCCTGTAGGTCCCTTTCAGCTCAGGGACTCTCTTACAAGTATCCTGAACTTTGTAAACCTTAAAATTTCTTAGACTTATAAATGTTGGAAATTTCACCATTGGGAAATTTCATACTTGAAAAATTCCCTATTGATAGTGGGAACTCTATTGGAATGTGAACCCCATTGGCATGGGAGGTTCCTCCTCCTCCCTTCTTAAGATTACTTTAGGACAGAAACCTTTTGCTGAACAATGGAAAGGGCTTTGACCTATGCTTAAGCATAGAACAGGAAGTTCTTTGAGTCATGGTTGATTTTAGAATTGATACAATAGAGATACTTGGAATGACAGAACCAGGTCTTGGAAAATACAATTTCCACCCCACTCAGTCCTAACAGGATTTAGGAAGGGCTGCAGCAAAGGATCAAGATTTAATTATTGAGAATATGACCTTCAACAGACATGTGCAAAGCCACAGACCTCTGGGCGGTCCTGGGTTAAGCTAGAGCCACCATTGGCACAGGGAAGACATGGACAGTGATTGGTAGATGTGAGAATGGAGGGGAGGGAACTTGGATGGTTTGCTTAAAGAGAGAGGGGTCTGAGGACTGGGGGGGGTGGGGGGGGGGTTGGAGAGTTTTGGCTCTGAGAGGTGGTGCTCTGAGAAGCTTGCTCTGAAGGAAGCTGAAGGTGGGGGCCTCTGAGACTGTTTCTCCATTTTGGTCACGTGAGTAATAGGGACTGATCTCCTTTCTTTGCCCCAGCTATCTAAGGGCTTGGGCCTTTTGGCCCAGCCTAAACAGAAGGGGTATTTAAGTCTTATTCCCTTCTCTCCCCTTTCTCTCTCCCTCTCTCTCTCTATCTCTAATACCTTTCTTCATCCTGTTTGTAATTAAACTCCATAAAAGGTTGACTGCTGACTTGAGTTTTCATTTAGGAATTACATAGCTGAATTCCTTGGCGACCTTAAATTAATATATATCAGTCTTTTAAAGTGATTTCCTTGTCACAACTTAAACCTTAAAGAAAGCTGGACCTTTCCAATAAAGGCACCAGAAAGAATCCCCGAGAAACTCAGAGAACAAGGGCTGGACCGCGTGCCTATGCTCTTACTCAGAGGGAGAGAGGCAGCAATTCTTACCCCTGTCACCTTGAATGAAACAAAGGGAAGCTGTGAAGCCTGAACTTTAAAGGTCCAGGCTGGAGATGGGCCCGGCAGGGGGGACGGGGCATAAGGCAGCCCAGGTACCTTAAGCTGTGGGAGGTTGGTGGCTGATTTCCAATCTTTATCATCACGAATTCGTGTACAGCGGGGGAAACGGATTGAGATGCCATCGGCTGTATGGGCCTCAGCTTTGGAGAATTCAGCTCCTGTGATCTCCCAAACAGGAGCTTTCTGAAAAGAGTTAGGGAATTAGTGGGAGAAGAAATCATCTTCCAAGGTGGGCCACTGAGGGGAACAGGAAGGGCGGGCAGCTGGCACCTTTGGATCCGGAACGATGAAGTCGGGGTAGTAGTTCTTATTGATTTTCAGCCAGCTGGGAATCTTACTGGGATCCTAGGAAGAAGAAAGATGATGATTACCAGGGGCTCACTGTCTTGTGGTTTACCATTTTACCTGAGAATGAATTCAAGGGAGATAGTGGAACAAGTGGAGCTGATTGATCCATGGGCCAGGGTTAACATAGGAAAGGAAAAGGTTTAGACTTCAGTTCGGGGTGTTTAACCCACAAGGTGAGACTCCCACCTCCCTCCCCTGGTTGGACCTCTCCCAGGCTGAGAAGTTGCCCTCTTATAAAGTAGTGTTAGGTAGCAGAAACTAATGACATTTGAGCCAATGGAGCCTCTTCTATTGGTTAGACAACAGTTTCCCATCAGAAGGGGACTGAGTAAGGGGCAGCTGGGTAGCTCAGTGGATTGAGAGCCAGGACTAGAGATGGGAAGTCCGAGGTTCAAATCTGGCCTCAGACACTTCCTAGTTGTATGACCCTGGGCAAATCACTTAATCCCCATTAGCTAACCCTTACCACTCTTCTGCCTTAGAATCAATACACAGTATTGATTCTAAAATGGAAGATGAGGTTTAAAAAAAAAAAAAGAAGGGGACTAAGTAGTGACCTTTTTGACCCTTTTAGTTGCTTTAATCATTTCTTCCCAGAAGGCCAGCTTGGTCTAATGCTACTTCTTTTTCCATCACTATTCAACTCTACCTTGCTGATCTTCACCATATCCAGTTCGTTCTGCAGGCGGGCAAGTGTGGCATCATCGTGGCCTCCAGAACACTTGGTAACTGTGCACCACTTCTTGCTGCTAGGGTCATAGCATCCCATTAGGAAGATAGACATCATGCCACCTACAGGAGAGAGGAGGGGTGAGAACAGAGAGGGGCAGCTCTGAGAGCCTGAGGGAAAGCCTTTCAGCCAAAGACATCTAATCAAGCAATTCAGATGACTATTTGAGTCCTTCAATGCAAATCTGCTGGCTCCCCAGCCCCACTTCCCTTTTGAGTTAAGAAATGAGGCAGAGTGCTAACTCTGAAAAGTAAGGGCAACAAATGAATTTTTTCCCCCATCACTTTAAATTTTTTTTTAATCTCCATATTATTCATTCTGGTAAGTAAAGAATTCCATATAACCAAACCCCCCAAACACAGACCCAAATAAAGAAGTGAAAAATCATAGATTTTATCTGCAGTTCTGCTCCCACAGTTCTTTCTCTGGAGATGGATACATTCTTTTTCATGAGTCCTCAGAGTTGTCCTGGATCATTGTATCACTGATAGTAGCCAAGTCTATCACATTTGATCATCCCACAACATTGCTATTGCTGTTACTGTGTAGACTGTTCTCCAGGTTCTGCTTATATCACTCTGCATCAGGATATCGGAATTTCTTAGGGAAGGATTACTAGGTAGACACAAGAAACTCTCCCTGCCTGGTCTTTCCTTCTAATGAGCCTGCAGCTCTCAGAGTTCTCCAGGCAAGGGATAGTTCTGATTATGATAAGACTGGGATGGGCCCAGGTGCACGTGTCAAACATCAGGGTCCAGCAGGTTGCAACAAGTGTCTCTGGCAGTCCAGGAAACAGTCCTCCATCCATCCACCATCCTTCACCCAAAAGGCCTTCTGCATGCCCTAGGTTCCCTCCCATGAATGCTCAGACTGACCTTTATTTCCTTGTCCATAGAAGGCCCCAAGGACCACCAGATCTGCTGTGTCTGCCATGGCCCCCTCATTTAAGTAATCCTTCTTCACTTTCAGCCAGTGCCGCTTCCCTGGCTCATAGGTTCCCTGAGAAGACCAGGGGAATTCAAAGTGCTCAGTTCACAGCTGTCTGGGGTTCATGTACCAGGCCAAAGAGTCTCATGGGATGCCATGATGGGCCTGTATGACACATAGAAAAGCTGCCCCCAGAGACAAATTCTACCTGCAGTTCTGTGTCATTTCAGTTGTGCTTTACAGTTAACAAAATGTATGGACATACATTCCTTTAACAATCCTAGGAACCATTATCTACATTTTACAGATAGGTAATCGAGTCTCAGAAAGCTTAAGAGACTTATTCTCAGTCACGAAACTAAGAATCTGGTTCCTAGAAACTTGCTTCCACCTGCCACCAACATGACTGCCATCTCAAAGGGGATGGAAGTGAGGGCCATGGGCAGATGAAGGAACCAGAAATTTAATTTCTCTGGTAGAAAGCAGCACCATACCTTCACATCTTTTAGCACCAGTCCTTCTAGCCCTTCCCGGATGACACGGTTGATCATATTGGCTAAATGTGAAGCTTTCTGGAGGACAGAATTAGAATATTCACATTGCATCAATTTGAGGGCAGAGAATCTCCCCCCCGTCCTGTTCCCCTTTCCCCAAAAAAACTCTCCCATCTTTCTGGTAGCTAAACTTTATGCCTTTGGGCTTCCCTTCTTACATTAAAAAATATAAGCCAACAGATCAGAAACCAAAATGTAATAGAATAAGTATCTTGACCAGAAGGAAACAATACTCATAAAAAAACTCCACCATCCCCAGCGTCCTCCCTTCCTCATAACAGTGTACACAGGTCAGTCAGAAGGAGATGTCATGTTGTCAATCAGGTCAAATATATTAAGTGTCAACTTCATCCTTTGGGAGGCACTTCTAAGGAAGTATTGCAACTCACTGTGACGTGCTTCATTTCAGAGAACAGGATCCGATTGGGGATCTGAACCATGTTATCATGGAGAAACTTCCGTCGTTCACACAATGGTCTGTAGGGACAGAAGAGAAGGGTCAGGCTGGCCCTCAGAAGAGTCATGAGCCTGCAGCCTGCTCTGAGTAGGACCCAATGGAAGAAAGGGGCAGCTAAATTCAAGATGACATGTTAGTCTGCTGGTGGGCTCACGGAACCAGCTCCATTCTCCAGTTGCCTTGATCATAAACTGCAGAGGCTATTCTGACAAGGAGCTCCAAACTACTCAGTTCTAAAGTTTGAGATCATATGTCCTATTTGTCCCAAGAAGCCAGAGGAGGTCTGGCCTCTTTCCCAGTTAGACTTTAAGGAGTTTGGCAGAAATTTGAAAATGATCCTGAAGCTTATTCCTCACCCCAGATCAGATGGCTCCATAGGTAGGACAGGGGACAAACAGCATTTTGTATAAATGCCTGTGATCTGAAAGGCATTTGGTGAGCCTAAAGAAAATAGTCTCCTCTCCTTTTATTGTAGCTATGGTTTTCCCAGGACTACACAATAAGAGGGAGAGATGTGCTGGGTCCAAGGATACAGGAAACTGATGGAGAAGGAAGTAGGGACTAATATCTATGCTGAGGACCAAGCATAATCTCTGCTTCTTTCTGAAGGATCTTTTGGGTTAACCATCCCAGTGATGGACATTTACCGCCACTTGAAAAGTTACAATCCCTTTTCCTCCCTCACAACAATGATTTAGGCAATAAGAGCAGGTGTTCTAAAATCTCATCGTACAGATGAAGGAACCATTTCAGTGACTGCTTAAGGTAATGGTACACTGAGACTTGAACTGAGTCCCTCAAATCCAATGTTCTTTCTACTATATCTTGTTGCTTAAGACTACTTACTATACATGCATGTGTCCCATTAATTTCTAAATCAATGGTCATCCTGTCTTGGTCAACTCAGCTCCCTGGAAATGCTTGATATCACTTATCTGATGAACTGCCCATCTCAAGTCCTGAATGATGTGATTATCAAAACTCCCTGACATTCTACTGTGCTCACTTCTCTGTAGCAGAAGAATCAAACTGAAAAACCAGTAGAGCTGGGGTTGGTTTTTCTGAAAGACAAGTTTAACCATACACCAAGGAAGGAAAACCTGGTTTTCTTTCAAGCTCAGTAAGCTTGGCTATGGGGCAGCTTCTCAAATGAACACTTTGCATACATGCCTCTCTTCAGGATTCCAAATTCCCTCTATGATTTATGGGTTCTAAAAGTCCAATCTTTCTCCACTGGCTTCAAAACTAAAGCTGGATCCCTGGATTTAAGGATTCCTGCCAATAATCCCCACCTGTCCATCAGGCTGACATCATTGAAGTAGATGCAGTCAAACACAAATAAGCAAACGTTGGCATCCTGGAAAGCAGCTTTCTGAAAGGGAATTCAACATGACATGAGACTGGCAGGCTCTATACCCAGCTAGGCCATTAGAGAATATATGCGTTCAAACACCTGGTGGGCCAGTGGGCTGTTACAAGGTACCCAAAAGGGAAGCCCCTGGAAAACACTGGTTTGCGCTTTGGAATGTCACAGCTACAAGGCCATGGAGCTGATCCCAGTCACACATCTCCCACTGGGTTCATGTTGAAAAAATCATTATCTGACTCTCAACATTTGCTTCTTTTTTTTTTCCCCAGAGAAAAGCAAAGAGAGAGATCACTACTGAGGAATAACTTCAGAGCCATTTTACTAGGAAAACAAAACCCCACTCAAAACAAAGATACTTCACCCTCAAATTTAAACCAACAGAGTATGCTTGTGCAAGTGTGTACACACACACACACACACACACACACACACACACACACACACACGGTCTGGCAATTCTCCCACATTGTACCTTATGCACACCCAGAGTCCCAAAGGGCAGAGGTTTGCCTGTTTTGGTGTCGATCAGAAGAACCTCAGCATCTAGGATCATGCTGTGGCCACCTGGGAAAGCTTGTGGGATGTAGTCCTTAAAATGGGCCACCTGGAAGCAAAAAGGTAGCTTAGTTTGGTGGGCTGCAGGGATAGGATGAGCTGGCCATGGGTAGCCTCCCACAGGAATGAATGGTTTATGGGAAGAAATAATTTTCAGGAAAGGGAAGATAAAAAGAGTAACAAAAAGAAGCCAATGTTTATTTATACTTTCTCTACCTGACTCAAACATTTAAAATGTCTTATTTGGGACCTTTATCTGCATTCAATATTGCAATGTCCAATTCTTGAACTGGTGGTCTATGTTTGGTCTCCAAATGAAAGTTATAAGCATCATTAAACACTGGGAAAGGAAGGGCCAAATAGAAAGGGAAGATACTCTGAGACATTGGGCCTGTGTACTTGCATAATCAGGGAAGAAAAACAAATTAAGTGAGTACAAAATATGGAAGGGGCAATCTATCATTAGAATAGGCTGAGCGTGGCCAGAAGGGGTAAAACAGAAGTCAGGTGGCCTCAGCACAAGCATGGCTATCCCTGTGGCAGGTGCATGTGGGCTCAGGTCAGAGCACTCCTGGGCTTCCACCTTCTACCCCTGAAGCAGTGCATAGATACCAAGAACTCCACAGTTGGAGATGGCCAGTGGTGCTATCCCACACTAGCCACAAGGACTATGCCCAGAAAGTCCTGGATGCCCAAGCTCTCTAGGAAGCCCCACTCCATTACACTATGACTTCATCCCATAAAGACGATGCAGCAGCAACAGCTCAGGTGTGAATTTTAAAAATCTCCATCTTGGTCTAGCACCCAAAAATTGTGCACACCCACACTACATGGGCATGTGCTAGTCAATGACAAATCAGAAATAACTAACTGCCCACCTGGGCTATCCTAAGTCAAGCTTGAGCCACCCTTGGCACTTGTGAGGCACAGGAAGTGACGGAGAAAGCAGCCTCTGGAATTCGCTCACTTCCTGTGGACAGGGCTAGACGCCAGTTCATGTTAGGAGCTTGACCAGGGAGGAGGCCCGCAGACAGCTTCCCTTCAGATCAGTCACGTGAGTCAAGGACTGATTCCTTTTCACCTTGGCCCTTTGAGCCTAATTTCCCTCTGCCTTGGTCAGAGGTTGAATAACCCCTTTCCCTTTTCTCCTCTCTCCTTTTCCCTGCTCCCATTGTGATTAAACCTCCATAAACTCCATTCTGACTTGAGTGTTTCATTTTAGGAACTTCATAAGTAAATTCCTTGGTGGCCATTGTTCAATATTATAACAATCTTAAAAGGTGAAATTTTCACTACAACAGTTGACGACCACGAAGGGACAAGAATCAAGAATTCTAAAAGTGAGATGAGCCCCAGGTTGGACTGTCTCCACTTTGTCCCAGTGGCTGAGGAGCAATTATTGGTTTCTTTTTTTTTTCTTATCTCAAATTATTGTAATCTTTAAATTGATTGTGTTTTTATGATCCTTTGGGGAAGGACTTCTTCCCAGAGGATCAAACGGGGGGAAATGTAAAATTGAGATTTGAACTCTGGACTTCAATCCCCACAAGCCCTTGCTCCACTTCCCCAAAATGCTTTGTAATCTCACAGAATTCTGAGGTGGGCGAGATTGAGAAGGTATTTAAGCTGATTGCAAAGACTTTTGAGGTCTTTTAGACTTCCGTTTTGGGGCAGACGTGGCTCTTTTCATAAGGTAGGTGAGGTTGTGTCTAGGCCTCTCTGTGGCCTGGACATGTGTTTTCTTATCCTGTATTTTCTTTAATCCTTAACTTTTAATAAACCTCATAAAATATAATACTCCTTGCAGAGAGAAACTAATTTCTACCTGCCCCAGTCTCCCCTAAATTTTAATCTTTACACAGGTAAGAATAAACACTGAGGGGGAAGCCAAAAGAAAAGCGTTCGCCTGGAGGCATGGGTTCATCCATCCCCATTTTGAATACCAGACCAACAGTGGAGAGTTCTACATTTGTTTCATTTTATCTAAACTAACAATGCTTGTCAGAAAGAACCCTCAGTTCCTTCTAGTGCTCCTGGAGCCAACTGTCTGATTGAAGCAGCTGGTGCCAAAGCCAAACAGAGCTCTGGCCCTAAGCACTAACTGTGTTCTCCTATAGTAGAGACTCCCTGACCAGGCTAAGGGAAAGGGCTCTGGAGATTGAGGGCACTTACTTTGTGAGGCAGGACTGGCTTGAGGCTGCGGCTAAAGTAGCTGAACTGGTCCCCATTCTTGTGTACCTGTACCCGCTCACCATCATACTTGATCTCAGAGAACATCCCATTAGGACACTTCTTCATTGCATAGTCAATGGATTTGCAGGCTTCAGCCTGTTGGGAAGGAAGGAGGTGATGTGGTCAGAAATAGACAGGCCTACAGAAGGGCTCCAGAGGCTTCTACATTGGTCTTCACTCTATCTCAGTCTGTGGATTCCCCTGAGGATAGGGTGAGGATGGCCCAGAGAGATAAGGGTGGGAAAGCAATGGCTTAGAAGGTAATCTTATTACCTGGTATGGTCAGGGAAAAAGGAGATGAATGGCTTAATCTAATATTTCAAAAGATGGATGATTCCTAATATGACCACTTCTAGTCATTGACTGAGATTACAAGCCCTCTATCCTCCAATGTATTTGCTGTGGCAAAAATAAAATAAAATAAATAAAATACACCTACCCTAGTGACTAACCATCAGGCAAGGTGTCACTGCCCTGAGGGAGGCTAGTCCTTCAGATGCCAGACATTGTCTCTCCAGTTTGGCAGGACCTCCCTTGACTCTAAGAGTGTGCATGCCTGGCGTGACCTCCACAAAAGTAGGGTCACCTTTACACCACAAGGAGGCATTGGAGTCTGACTTTAATATATTAACTGCACTAGAGTTATATTTCTTTTTTATATCTAAAGGATGACTTTTCAAGGAACTATACAGTAGTTGTCTCTCGGTAACCGAGGATGACGGTTGTTTTTGTGCGTTTTCATCTATGGTGTATAGATGAGTGTGCACAAAGACACTTGTGCGTGAAGGAGATTTAAGTGGAAAAATCGATGCACAGAGACAGTCCCACTCTCTTGGCGTTAGAAACCTGGGTCCAGTGGCAGGAAAGATCGTTACACCTGGAGACTTCCTCAGCTGCACTGGATGGCCGTGTTGTCTTTTGTGCTCCAACACGCCCTAAGCACTCCACAGTGCTTTGCTGCATCGCCCTCTCAGCCGTTGAACCTTCTTATTGGTTTCTTCATCTGTTCGGCCAGAGCAGTCTTCACATGCTGGGTGAGCAAAGCCCTGGTTCACCAGGGGTCGACTACCCAATGGCTACCCTCACAAGGTTTAGCCGGCCTGTCGAAGCCGTTGCCCGAGGTGTGGCCGCTGCTGCATGCTAGCAGCTACTAGGAGCCACAAGTGAGAGCTGGGTGTCAGGTGGGGGTCAGAGGCTGGAGAGCTGCCCTAGGAGGGCACGACAAGCCCTCCATACCAGAGATACTACCCCTCCCTGAGCACCCCATACACCCTATACAGCACTATACAGCACAAGGTATATTTAACTGAAGTACCGCATGTCGTAATCTTGAATAGACCAGAAAGTACTTTCAAAAAAAGTATTTTCAAAATCCAGCTGGGCTTCAGAGTCACTTAAAAACATCAATTTACTGTATGGCACATGTATACTAGTTAAGGGCTCTGGGTCACAGATTGCCACCAGATAACAAGAAGCCACCCTCTATAAGCCTTAGTGTAAGGGAAAGTACATACATGGACTGGGGCTCTAAGGAACTGGGTTCTCTGGGTGACCTTGGGCAGGTCACGACTTTTGTATGTCTAAAATAAGGGGGTCAGACCAGCTGGTATCTGGAGTGACTTTCCCCTTTTTCCCAAAACAGGCCTCTAGTTCCATGAACCCCTCAGTGATAACACATGTCTGATGGAGCTACTACTTGGTTCCTCAACTGGCAGAAAGCTGAACTTCTTGAAGGGAAGTCATGGATGTCATAGCATCAGAACTGGGAAGATCTCAGACTCTAGCCCTATGATCCAAATGTGACAAGCCTTATGGCCCACCTGTGTTAAAGCAGGAGACAGGATGGCACAAAGAACCACCACAAGAAAAGCCCCCTGGTCTCTGAGGTCTAGCGGTCCTTTCCCTCTCCATCTTAAGTTCATATTCCCTGCCCCAAACATAAGGTCATGTGCCATGGGGGTTATCCGACGGAGGAAAAGAGAAAAACAAAATAACCCAAAATGTCTCACAAGGGCAAGGACGTCTTTTTAGCCATTGGGAAAACCTGACAGTGCTCACTGCCAAGTATAGTGCTGGAGAGTCTTTCATGGCATCTGCTTGGGGTTTTGCTAAGTCAGCAAAGACTTCTAGTAGTGAATTCATGTGATGGGAAAACTAAGAGACCAGAAAGATAAATCTCATTTCCCATGAAATAAGCAGATGCTGGAAATAATCTCTGTGGAACCAAGATCTCTCATGTCTTCAACTGTCTCAAAGCAGAGGGAACCTTGAATATTCTGGTGTTGGGGGGCACAAATCTGCCTCTGATTTCCAAGAACCTGAAGCAGAGCAGAAAATCTGGTGCTACAAATGGTTGATCCCCATCCTTGACCTGGGCACTGGGAGAGGTGCTTGAGAACATCACAGGGAATTGGGCCTGGAAGGGACCTCATCAAATATAGTCCAAGCCTTCATTTAACAAAGGAGAAATGGGAAGCCTAACAAAGAACAGGGAGTCGCCCATAGTCACATAGATAATCAGTGTAGGGCAAAGACTAACAACACCCATGTCTCCTGGCCCATCTCCGAGGGTTGGTTGCCCTGTTGGTATCTTTCAACTGTCAAATAGGAAAGTCATTCTCGTCCCACCTTCACTGTCTTTTCCAGTCTCTCTGCACATTAAGGACTTGGGCCTGTAAGTCTAAGTGTCCTGGAGACAAAACAATGGGGCAAGGGCAGGGTCTGGGAAGAAGAGAGGCCAGAAGTGCCAGAGAGCTTTCCTTACCAGCATGGGCTGCACAGGGGTCATAAGAGATGCCTGGACGTTGAGTGTCCGCTTCATGCCTGGCACCTTCTCCGATTCTTGCTGGTTTGCTAGGACACGCTCTACCACGTCCTGGAGGTTCCTTGAGGCCTTGAAAGCTTCATAAGCATTAGGATCCAGGGCATCCAGCCTGCCCAAGAGGAGGAAACAAAGACCCCAAAGCAGTTATTCCCAGGAATGAAAGCTGGCATCCTAGAACAACAGAACTACTCAGGTGACTCTCTCTGGCAATAGGGTCCACACTACTATAGAGAAGGCCTATAGTTCACCACAGAATGTACAAGAGAAGGGAGCCTTGGGTAAATGTGACTTGTCTGAGAGGCAGTCAGTGGTAGCCCAAATCCATTCCAGCTGGCAGGCTACTAGGCAGGCAAAGGGCTTGATACTTACACATGCTTAGCCCCCGAATTCATCTTGAGATCATGCTTGATGAGCCTGATGATACACTTGAGGTCATTGGCAGTACACCTAAGGGGAAGGAAAGTTTATTTCTCCTCTGTAGTGTCAAGCTTTGAAAAACTTAAGTGTCAACCATCTCATCAGCATTCAGCATTCAGCAATCAGCTCTTCAGCATTGGTCCATCCCTTAGTTGGATGGCCATCTACACTGGGGCTGGTTCCTTACCTGGAGGCAATGTCCTGTAGCACATTTTGCTGGTCATCCTCTTTTGTGAGTTTGGACAACTGAAGAAGGAATGCATCTACTTCTTGTATGGTGAGGAGGCTCTTGGTTGCTGGGGGAAAGGACCTGCTCTGCTCGAAGAACACGCGCACAGTCTCTGACACATCTCCCTGTCTCCAGAAACCAAAACACCCCAGCACAATTCACTGACACAGCCAAGAAATGGCAGAAATGGTCAGCTATCATCCCAAAAATTTCAAGTAAAAAGTGTTTTCTCTTCAGGATAAGAAGTTACCTTGCCCCCCAAATAAGGCACAGTAACTTTTTCTCCATCTATTCCCTCCCTGAATACCGACCTGCTCTAAGTCCCGGATCATGTCATCCTGACTGCAGTTAAAAATCCGACTGAAAAGCTTCACAATCTGTTTGTCATTCAGGTTGTAAACACTTTTAATGACACCTGGCAGGAGTAGCTTCACTGTCAGGTACACATCACCATGGAAACCATCTGGAAATAGGAAAAAAAAAAGGAATTCCTCATGAGAAATGGAAATTACTTCAAAATAGACAAAGAAAAAAGGAAGACCCAAGGGTTAGGGCATAAATCTAGGAAGATGAAGAAAATTCTATGAAAGACTGGGTATCAATTGCTTTGGGATTTTGAGCAAGTCACATCTCAGTACTTCTGGTTTCTTCAGTCACCACCAAAAAGGGAGATGATTTTCTAGCTCGCAAGACCAGAGGAAAGACGACAAAATGAACTCTTCTGATTGAAGGCAGAGTAGCAAAGCAAGAGGTGACCATTCAGCTTAAAATGGGTCAAGTCTCATACCACCGCCTGATCCTTTCTGCAGGAAGTCATGGATGATCTGGGTCTTCACATTGTAGCTGGGTTTGTCAGCCACCATGGCACACAGTTTCCGAAACTCCCTCAACAAGCAGTCTTTGTGCTTTGGGTCACACTTTCTAGCTGACAGAGTGGGCTTGGGGGTGAGGTATGAGACAGGTCCCTTAGAGGTGCTTGGCTTAGCTGTTGGGGAAATATAAAGAAAGGAAAGAAATAAAAAAAGATTACTGCCTTCCCTTCACCAAGGCTGACCCAGAGTACCCAGGTCAATTAATGAATTGAAACATTTATTAAATTCCTTTTGTATGCCAGGCACTTAAGAGATATAAACCATTAAATATGATATCTTCCCTTCCCTTATGAAGTTTACCATCTACTAAGGGATATAAAACATAGATAGCTCAAACTACAAAAGCAGACCTAAGGGCTTTGTGGGAGGTTTAAAAAGAAAAAGTGCCATGAGAAACCTCATTTCTGACTGGAATGGAAGAGTACATTGGAAGAGTTAAAAAAAGTAAGGTTTCAATAAGCAGAAGGGAATGGGGAAATAAGCAGTAGGGAGAAGGTAGAAGAAACAGCATTCTATTTAAAGGTAATGCTAGTGGGAAAGAATGAGAGAGGGACAAGTGGCATGGAGTGATTTTGTGAAGCAAGGCTATAGAGAGGGAGGGTGGCATTGGCATTAAATTGCAGGGAGCTTTGAATATCAGGGTCTTTTGTTGACAGGTATGTGGGAGATAGAGAAGGTTTTTGAGCAATGGAATAGGCATCATGAATAGTCTGGTTTGTAGTGGAATATAAAGGATGGACTGGAATGAGGAAAGAGAAACAGGCAGGAAGGTCATTCCCATAGTTGGCCTAGGAAGGCACTATTTTCAGAATCTCTGTTCCTTCAAGACAAAGCTCAAACATGGCCTTCGCATGAAACATTTCCAGTCCCACCAACAGCTAGTACCTCTTCTAAAACTATCTGGCAGTAGTGCTTTCTATTTCTTTATAATTATTGAAAGTATACTTATCTATGTCCTTCTAGTCTCCCCAGGAGAATTGTTAGTTCCCAGTGAGAAGGGATCATTTCATTCTTTGTATTTGAATCCCCAGTGCCTAAGGGCATGTAGGAGGCAATTAATAAAATACTTGTTGTCAGGATTAAAGGCTTCTCCTTTAAAGTACTTTACTATATAAATAATGTAAAGGCAACTGCAATTAACTACAGAATGGACAGTATTGAGGGATTATTCCAGGCCAGAGGAAGATCAGTGAAAGCCTAACCAATCAAGAGACAAGCATTTATTATCTGTCTATTATGTGCCAGGAACTAGGAATTCGAACCCAAAGGAAGACAGTCCTAGCCTTCAAGGAGCTTCTATTTTTAGGTAGATAAGTAGGTACAGAAGCCAAGTATACTTCTTGAGTAGGACAAGATTAGGCCTAAACTTTAGGAATGTTTATTAAGTGGCTGTGTGGAGGACATATTTGAAAAGGAAAAGACAAGGAAATGTAGAGATCAATGAGGAGATTGTAATGGGTGGGAAGAGATAATGGTGGGGATGGTGTGAGATGAGGTAAGCAAACAGGTACAAGACATGCTGAGGAGGTGCAATCAACAAGACTGAGCAACTCAATTTAAATGGCGTGAGGGAGACTGTAGTAAAAGTAAAGAGAAAATTAAGACTGGGGAAACTCTACTTGGTGAAAGATGACGCCAACTAATAAAAATAGTTAAGTCATGAAATAATTTAGGCTAAAATGCACTAATGAGAGCATGTAAAGTGTTCCATTTACTTTAAAGACAGACACT
Source organism: Monodelphis domestica (assembly GCF_027887165.1). Taxonomy (NCBI): domain Eukaryota; kingdom Metazoa; phylum Chordata; class Mammalia; order Didelphimorphia; family Didelphidae; genus Monodelphis; species Monodelphis domestica. The sequence continues at coordinate 500,103,841 of NC_077228.1, forward strand.
CCCATGATCCCAAATCTGACCTCTAGAGTGCAAAGATACTAGAAGAGTATATATCCTAATCACCTTAATGGAGTCCCCTTACAGAAGAACTGAGGTCCAACTTTATGCGATTGGAATTCAGAACAGAAGAGTCAGTCTGATCTGAAAAATAACTGCAAATTCCCCAATTTCCATCCCTCCCCTACTTACTATCCTTTCAAAATGGATAAATACAAGATGGTCAATAAACAAGATTTCCTGCCAGATCCTTGAAGAATTTCCAAATCAAATTATGAGTTTTCCTTTTTCCCCTTTTCACTTCAATTTGCAAAGCAAATGAATTTTGGGTGCAGGTAATAATATATCATTAGCAAATCTGCTGCTGATGCAAGCTGTCTTCTTGTCTGTTTTTTTACAAGTTCTTAATCCATCCTTATCTGTAACCTATAGGCCTACAGTTCCAAAGACCATCCCTGTAGGGACCAGGGAAATTTGAGAATAAATTTTAAGGTCAAAGCTCAGCTATGTTTCAGCATAAATGAGACTTCCTAAGTATAAAAAACAAGTTTCTCTCATCCTATTTCTTGGCACGACAGATCTTCATTAGCACTGTTCTCTCTTTTCTGAAAGTCTACCATGGCCCACCCTTCAAAGAAGCCCAGCTAAAATTCCATTATAAAGCTAGTTTTTGTCTAAAACATGCTGGTTCTTGATGTTGTAATTGTGCTCCACTAATCTCATGTAATTGTGCTCCACTGATCTCATCATAAGGAAGTACTGGGGTCACAGAATTAAGATCTAGAAGACATTTTAGAAATCATACATAGCTTTCTTATTTGACAGATGAGGAGGCTCAGAGGCCTCATGGGTTAGACAAAAACACTGAGGTACTAAAAGCAGAGTGAGGGTTTGAATGGAGATCTTCTGATTCTAATCATAGAATCTTTTCACTATTCCACATATCCTTGCCCTAGACCCTTAACGCATGTGAATTTCTTTGATTATATGCTATTTACAGTGGAGCTAAGAAAAGGGGAGAAAAGAAATTCATATATTTTTTGTCTTGACAACAATTAATAATTGTCCTTCAACTCTATTTTGTCTCAACTATTCAAATTTTTACAAAAAGCCTCATGGCCTAGTGGAACCAGATTTCAAACTGTAGCAGTAATCATCAAAACCAATCGGTACTGGCTAAGGAATAGAGTCATTAGGCATATACAGTAAAAGACAACAGCAATCTAGTATTTGATGAACCCAAAGATCCTAGCATTGGGGGCAAGAACCCTACTATTACACAAAAATTGCTGGGAAAAGTGGAAAGCAGTTTGGCAGAGCTGAGGCAAAGACCAATAATTCATACTGTATATACTAAGATACATTATTTAGACATAAAGGGTGATAGCATAAGTATGTTGGGAAGCACAGAAAAATTGTACCTGTTAGATCTGTGGATAAAAGAAGAGTTCATGACCAAACAAAGAGATAAAGAGGATGATGCAAAGTAAAATGGCTAATTTTGATTTCATGCAATTAAAAAGTTTTTGCACAAACAAAACCAATGCAGCCAAGATTAGAAGGAAAGCAGGAAGCTGGAGGAAAATTTACAGCAAGCTTCTCTGATTAAGGCTTTATTGCTCATATGCAGGGACCTGAACCAAATTTATAAGAATTTACTAATACCCATTCCCCAATTGATAAACTGTCAAAGGATGTGAACAGTTTTCAAAAGAAGAAATCAAAGCTATCTATAATCATATTAAATATGTTCTAAATAACTATTGATTAGAGAAATGCAAATTAAAGTAACTCAAGGTATCGCCTCACACTTCAGAGTTTGGCTAATTTGACAGACAAGGAAAATGACAAATGCTAAAAGGGATATGGAAAAACTAATGTACTGTTGACAGGGTTGTGAACTGGTTCAACCAGTCTGGAGAATAATTTGGAACTATGCCTAAAGCATTATAAAACTACATATCCTTTGACCCAGCGATAATGCAAAAAGGCTTGGATCTCAAAGACATCAAAGGAAAAGGAAAAGGATACATATGTACAAATATATTTATAGCAACTCTTTTTGTGATGGCAAAGAACAGAAATTGAGGAGAGGCCAATCAATTGGGGAATGGCTGAACAAGAGGTAGCATATGAGTTTGATGGTGTACTATTGCCCTATGAGAAATGATGAAGAGGATCACTTAAGAAAAACTTGAGAAAACTTATTTGAACTGAGGCAAAGAAAAATGAGCAAAATCTAGAGAACTCTGTATAGGGTAATAGCAATATTGTAAGGATGATAAACTCTGGAAGACTTAGTTACTCTGTTCAAGACAGTGATTCAAGACAATTCCTAAGCTATCCACCTTCTAAAGAGTAAGAACTGATGAACTCTAAGAGCTGACTGGCAGATCATTTTTTAAATTTAATTTATTTTTCTTACTTTGGGGGGGGGAGCTGCTAAGCTAACATGGAAATATATTTTACATGATTTCACAAGTATAACTGATATAATGCTTGCCTTCTTGATGGTCGGAGAAGAGGCTGGAGGGAGAGAATCTGGAACTCAAAATTTTTTAAAAAGAATACAAAAAATAAAAATATAAAAATAAAATAATTTTTAAAAACCAACAAGAAACAAAAAATCCATCAGATTAAAAAAAGAAAAAGTAGGAAAAGAGACAGGATGGTGTAGTATGGCCAGGTATTTCAGGTTCTAGAGGTAAGGAATATGATTTTTTGTAGTGCATTCATCACAACAAAACTGCAGTACAATAAAATAATTTCGAAGTCATGTGCAGACTAGACTAAAGGAATTTAACAACTTATGTCTGAAGTTTTCAACAGCTTACAAATTCATAGGCCAAAGGTCTGAGAAAGACAATCACTAGGTCCTTCTTCCATGCTATATTGGAAATGCCAAAAGCTTCTTGTTGCCTGTGAGGCTGGATATCAGCAGCAGCCTACCTCTGCTGGAGAGAAGGGGCCAAGCTACTCCAGTATGGAGTGCAGTGCACATCTGTCTTCTAAACCCTAAACTCCAGATAACAGCATGAAACAGGAAATACCCAGTCTGAAACATGGCCCCAAGGCCACACTATTTTACCTGTGTAACCAGAGAATTTCCGGGGATTGGTATTAATGACTGAGGAGGATCCTTTGTGTGGAGAAATCACCTGGCCAGTGGTTGTCAGCTTGGCCTGGACTGTGGCTCTCTTTGTTGGTGTGCTTGCTGCCTTTGAGGAGAGTGCTACAGGGCACAAACAGGAAAGCCATCAGGGGAGGGGACAAGGACAGGTATACTCTAGGGGGAATCACCAATAGGTCAATTTGATACTGAAACTTGTTATTTATTCAAATTCTAAAGCCAACTGCCTCATAGAACTTCTCCCATTCTTCAGGAAATCCCTATGCAGATGGAAATTCAGTTGGCAGCTGAGCTATTGTTCCTCTATCAGCAACTAGGACTCCCAGCATTCCTTACTCTAGCAGTAATTTTAAGACTGCAGGCAATAAGAATGGCTCTCTAAGAATCCCTGACAAAGAATACCTCACCATTTTACACCAGTTTGGTGTCAGAGAGAGATGACAGTCTAGAGGCCATAGAGTAAGTCACTCTCTCCCTCCCCATCCACCAAACAGTGATTTCATTGAGGTAAGGAATTTTAGATGAGGTCTTTCCACCACTGCATATCAGCAACTCTCAAGGCAATTTCTAATCTGAGAGTTGCCTGAGGCATCAAGTGGTTAAGTGACTTGTCCAGTGGCAGTGAGACCTTGTCAGAGACAGGACTACAACCCAGGGTTTCAGAACTTCAAGGCCACTTGCTAGACACTCTGCTATATTACCTCTCTGAGCTAAAATTGCAGAAAGAGCTAGAGAATTTTCAACAGCTGAATATACTAACTTAGGTCACAAGGAAAGGTATAGAGCTGCTAGCTCTCTATATATCCTATACATCCCCTTATGTGGAAAAGGGGGTTTTCTGTCTATCTTGGAAGGCTTGGTGGCCTGTTACAGCAGCCACTTCCCACAAAGTGTCCTCGGTAAAAAAAAACGAAGCCCTCATCCTGCGGTGGGACTCATTCCCCTGTTCAGTGCTGCCAGAAGGGAATATTTCCCCATATCTCACCTGCAATGTGCTCATTGATCTGATCCTTCTCTGCATCCTGGAGCTCTTCCCAGCCCTCAAGTTCAGTCAGGTCTTCAATCTTCTTGGTGGTAGCCCGGGCCCTTTCCAGCTTCTCGAACATGCACTTGATATGGTACCATTCCTTCATGTCACCCCCAGATTCTGAGAAGGGGTTGGGCATCACTTTGCCTATTCGGCACGTACCCTTCACAATCTTCTCCTTGCATTTCTTGCAGCCAGCTGTACCACGCTTGGCGTAGTCCACACAATACCGTTGTTCAGCCATCTCAGAAGCACCTGTGCAGAACCCCACATGTGACACTGGCAGGAAGGTAAATCGAGCAGTAGATGGTCTTGGGCTGCTCCCCTTGAACCAGAGAGAAGGCCTCTTCTTCACAAGGAGCCAGGAGCCATGACAGTGACCTGCTCCTGACACACTGAAGAGCCAGTTACTTAGCTGCCAATGGAATGGCTCTCGGAGCAAATGTGATACTTTCCTTTGGCCAAGAACTCTGCAAGCTTGCTGGAAGAGGACAGTCAAAGACAAAGTCATCCAGCTGTAAAAGATAGGCAGGAAAAAGGGAGAAATGAAAATTTTGACTGCATTCCTTAGATCTATAAACTAAGCTGAATAATGTATTTCACTTCTATTCAAACAGTACTGAATGGAGCTTAAGGGGTGAGTTACCCCATCGGGCTTACCAGATCCACTACAAATTGGGAAGGCAATTCCTCTTCAACTGATTTTCTATTCCTCTGCCCATAGTGGCTGTTTCTAAAGTCTTCTCTCCTTGAGTCCCCAAGCTACTCTCTTAGCTCAGGACTCCAACTTTTGTTCTTTACTGAAAAGAAAAAAGAGGCCATTGTCTGAGTTCTCTCTCCTCCCAGTATCTATATCATAACCCCATGAATATCATCCCCTAAGATCACCTTTACTCCAACCTTTGATGAGAGGATGGTCCTTGTCACCAAGGCCAACCCTTTCTTGTCTGATAATTGGCCTCAATCATTCCATTCCCTCCCTCTAATTTTCAATTTCTCCCTATTGGCCAGTCCTTTTCCTGACACTCCCATTTTAAAGAAACTTTCACCAGGCTCTACCATTCCTTCTACTTATCCTCTATCTTTCCTCCTTTTATCAGTTAATATAGAAAAAGCTGTCTACAATCAATGCCTCCATTTCCTTTCCTCTTCTCTACCCTTTGCAATCTAGTTTCAAGTCTTGCTACTTAACTGAAATGGTTTACTCAAAAGAATTCCTAATTACTAAATAATTTTCTTAATCTCCATCCTTCTTGAGATCTCTGCAAATTGTGGCATTAGTGTCTATCCTCTTCTCTTAGACAATCTTTTCTTCTATAGGATTCTTTTATAGGGATGCTGCTCTCAAGACTGTCCTCTATAGATCTATTCCTCCTTTGTTAGATCATCATCCACATTAAAGCCCTCTAACACTAGTAAATATAAAAGCTCTGTCCTAATTATCCTTTTCTTCTCTCTATATTCAGTGACCTTAAGACTCCCCTTGATATAATTACCATTTTTATGCAGTTAGGTGGCATAGTGTTGGGCTGGTAGTCAGGAAGACTCATATTCTTGAGTCAAAATCTGGTCTCAGATACCTACTAGTTTTATGTTACCTTGGGCAAGTCACTTAACCCTGCTGACCTCAGTTTTCTTATCTAAAAAATGAACTAAAGAAGAAAATGGCAAACCACTCCAGTATCTTTGCCAAGAAAACTCTGAATCGGGTCACAAAGAGCTGGACACAGCTGAAACGACTGAACATGAAGGTAAACCTTAGCTATAGATATCTAGCCTTAATTTCTCACCTCAGATATAATCTCACATCAAAAAAATTGGACATTTGGAATTAGATGTCCTATAGGCATTTCAAATTCAACATTTCCAAAATAGAACTCATATCTTCCCCCAACCTACCCCTCTTACATACTTCCCTGTTTCTGTTTAAGTAACCAACATTCCAACAGTTACCCATGTTTCAGAACATTGGTGTTATTCTCAATACCTCTCCCTTACCACACATATCCAAAATCTGTCAAATCTTGCTATTTTTATCTCCACAACTCTCACACTTATCCCTTTCTCTCCATCCATAAAGCCATCATCCTAGTTCAGATCTTTTATCACCTCTTAACTGAACTATTGCCTACCTGCTACAGCCTAGTTGATTTTTTCTTAAACTCTAGCCTCCTGACACAAATCACAAATGGTGATGATTTTCCTAAAGTGCAGGTCCAACTACGTCATTCCCCTTTGAAAACTCTAGAGACTTCCTATTATTTCCAGAATCAAATACAAACTCCTTTTTGGTATTTAAAACACTTCATATCCTTGCCCAAACTTACCTTTCCAAGCCATCATATTCCCCTTTTCTTATATTCCATAGTACAAATTGACCTTCTTACTGTTTCTCATAAACTACACTTCATTTCCTGTACCCTTTAATGCCAACACCTTTCTTCTAAGATTCTCCTGCATTTGTCTTGCTTGTAATCTTGTTTGTTTATGGTGTTTACATGTTGTGCCTCCCTTCTTCTCCCCCACTGGAATGGGAACTCTTTAAGGGCAGAGTCTGTGTATTTGTCTTTCTTTGTATCCCTAGCTCTTAGCCCAGGGCCTAGTATAATGTTGATTTGAGTAGTTCTTCATAGCAGGCATGAATTCTTTCCTAACCTACCTTTCTTAGAATCTCTCTTGTCTTTCAAACTCCCTTAAAGACCACTTTCTAAATATGGTCTTCATGGTTCCACCCAGAAGTTTATATCCTTCCCTCACTCACCTCCTCCAATCCAACACCTTTTATCTACTTTACATATACTCAAATAGGTACATGTAGGCTCCTGGTACAGGGCAGGGACTATGACACTTTTGTGTATGTATCCCCAGCAGTAGATGTATAATATGTTTTTGATAGATTGATAATACAAGAAGATTCTTGTTTCAAAGAAACACAATATAGAACAATCTAGTTTACAATGTAACCTAGACAAAGACAAAGTAACCTAACATTGTATAGTGATAACCAATGTTCATAATGAAGACCCTTATGCAAGATCCTTCACTTGAAATTATATCAAATTCAATATAGTATTAGTGTTAATTATATAGTTGTTGTTCAATTGTGCCTGAATCTTCATGATCCCATTTGCCGTTTTCTTGGCAAAGATACTGGAGTGGTTTGCCATTTCCTTCTCCAGCTCATTTTAAAGATTGGGGTAAAAACAAGGTAAAATGACTTGCTCAAGATCACATAGCTAGTAAATGTTCAAGGCCACATTTGAACTCAGAAAGATGAGTCCTCCATGCCTGGTACTCTATCCACTGTGCCACCTAGCTATATTATAGTTAAGTGTTAAGTTCTAACAGTTTCACAGAATCAAAAAATGTTAGAGCTGGAAAGATCTTCTGGTTTTCCTCCCACCCATACAACTATTCCTAATTTTGCAGAGGTGATAACTGAGGTCCAGAGGTCCTAAAAGTAAAAAGGTGAGTAGCAGAAAAGAGATTAGAACCTACATCACCAAATTCTTCGTTTAGAGCTTTACCACTTCTGCTTTATCTAATTCTTGGAAAAATAAGTGATTCATGATACACACACACACACACACACACACACACACACACATTAACTCCTTATTAAGCAGAAAATGCAATTACTCAGAAAGATTAACTTAATTGACAGTTTCTCTGGTATATCAAAAGGTTGGGTTAAAGCTCAGCAACTACCTGAATGTGAAATGGGAATGTTATTGGAAGCCAGAAGAATTTACAGTAAAAGGGGCAGAAATCTACTACCAACTGCAAATCAATCAGAGGATAAAGTCTTTATGAAATAATAAAACAAATCAGCTGGAAGACATTGTTGTTCAATTTACACCAAGCTTTTCAGAGAAAGAGCTAGAATATAAACTAGGGCAGGCATTCTAAAAGTCTATTCTAGCTAACAAAGAACTCTAAGACTAGGATCATCCCCCATCCCCTGGGTCCCTAATGGTGATCACATTTGTAGGCTTCAAATCACATAGATATCCTCCTTCCCCGAGGATAGTTTCTCAGATACTTGTCAGATATTCCAAACAGAAGTTGCTGGTCTAGTTGAGGTTCCTTAGCCCTCTGATCTGCTGAGCAGTCCAGCTAAACACTCTGCAAGGTAATTAAAAGGAAACCACCAAAGCCTACACTGCCACCTGTCAGCAAAGTCTAAGAGAGTTTTAGTCATCGCTGTCACACCTGGCTGGGCAACTTTCTGCTTCTTTGTACTGAAAGGGTTTCCTTTGATGCTTTCTAGAAAGAACAGCAACTTTTTTAGCCTTCAAAGGCAAGGATCAGAGCAGCTGGTTGGGGGGGGGGGGGGGAGGAGGAGGTTCGATAAGAATTGAAAAGAGAGACAGATGAAGAAAACAGAGAATAGTAACCTAAGAACTTTGCTGCACCCAAAGGTGGGGGGAGCCCTACCGCATTTAGGGGACCAAGACCACTTGAGGATAGCTCTCTAGGATACCCCAAGCAATGGGTAATATTGGTTAGTGCCTCTTGGGGTGGCTGAAGGGCGGGATTCCGAAAATCAGAGTTATCGCAAAAGGCAGAAAGTGGATGAGTGAGTTGGGGGAGGGGGGGAGGTGGAGAGAAGGGGACTTCATCCAAAGACCACCGGAATGGGGGCAGGGCAGGTGGGCAGACAACTCTGTGCCTGTGTATGGGTAGGATGGGATACTGTGTGTGGGGGCATGGGACAATGCCTTGGGTAGTGAGGTGTGTGTATCGAATGAGGACGCTACAAGCATGGGGGGAGGGAGCGCACTACCAGTGAGTATGTGTGGAATTGCTCGTAGTAACAGTGGCTGAGGGCAAGGTTGGGGAGGGGTGGGTTGCCACATCTAGGTAGGTGTATGGGAGGGGCAGCGGGATGTCATATTGAGTTACCTGTGGGGGTGGGGTGCCGTGGGGATATGGAGGGGGATGGGCTGACAGTAGGGGGTTGGTGTTACAGGGGGTGCCATTTTGGGACGGCGTGAAGGTGTATGGGAGTTTCCAGTACGGGTGTGCTGTGTATACTGGGAGGAAGGGGGGAATGGGACGGACTCGGTGTTTCTGTGGGTGGGGTTAGTCTTGGGGGGAAGGGGTTTGACCCAGTGGAGGCGGGGTTATCTGAGGGGGTGGGTGTGACAAGTGTCTGAAGGTGTAAAGGGGGGCGGCGAGATGGCATAAGGGATTATTTGGGGGGCGGGATACCGTGTAGATGTGGAGGGATGGGGCTGACACATCGGGCGGCAGGGTGCCACGTGGACGTATATAGGGGAGCGGCACAGGGTGCGAGGGATCGGGAGGAATACCCCGGGAAGGCCCAGGTTGGGGGACCACTTTCTCACGTGGAGAGGCCAGAAGGTCTGGGTCTGGGGGAGGGGAGGGCTCCCAATATCTAGGAACGTCCTCCCCCCACGTTGTGGGCCCGGCGGAGGGGTGCGGGGGGTGAGTCTCCTGACTTCCCGTTTTGCCCTCCTTACCTGTCTCAAACGTCTTCGGGCTTTGACTCGACCTGGCCCGGATCCGGCGCTCACCACAAGCCGGAGTCTAGACAGAGAAAGAGGCCACGAGCCAGAGGTAGTTGAAATTAAAAATTCCTTTAAATCCGGGTCCTTGGACACGGCGACGGCGCGCAAGCGCAGGAGGACGCGGGGCGGTACTAAGCTCGAGAGTCGCTCAACAGAGCTGAGTCCCACTCCCATAGAGTAAGTCCCGCCCCCAGGACGAGGCCCCGCCCCTAGTATGGTTTCTGAAAGTTGTCTACCTCCCAGTGACTTGGAACCCAGTTATGCTTTGATCTTCTCTCCCTGTTCTTCTGCAGCAAAGAGCAAAGTTAGAGGAAGCGTGACCGGACAGGTGTCCAACTTGGAATCCAGGACTTCTGGATACTCTTAAATTTTTTCTAATATGTTTTGTTTTTACATCACCTAAAATCCCTCCTTATGCAAAAAGGTTCCCAGTTCTCCTTAATGCTAGTGCCTTCCATCCGAATTTTATCTTCAGTTTACCCTATATATTTCTTCTTTAAATCTAGATTATTGCATGTTTTCTCCTCCATTTTATTATGAGCTTCTTGAGGTCAGGACTATATACTGAGCTTAGCTTAGTCCTTGACACACTGTAGGTACTTAATTTAAAAATATATATATATAATATGCATGTTGTCTTGACCTGATTCACATTTCCTACTATATTTTTCCCCTAACTCCTCCCAGAGATCTATGCCTTATCATAAAGAATTATAAGGGAAGCTCCCTTCCCCCCTCAATACATTTAAACCCTTCAAATCTTATCATATTTCTCAAAACAGTGGGAGGATGCAGGGAGAGAAAAAGGAAGCTTCATTTCCAGATAATTGGGCCCCCTAGGAATGATATCTGTTAATATAATCTATTTTGCAAGATAAATAAATGTAATAGAATTTTACAAGTGTTTTTAGCTCTCTGTTCATTTGATATCAATTCCATCCTAAGGGAGTCCTTGATTCTATCTTTTAAAAAATATATTTTTTAGAAAGATACTTTATTTGACCAATTACATGTAATAATAATTTTCCACTTAAGTTTTCTGAAGTTATATGATTGAAATTGTCTCTCCCTTCCCTCCCTCTTCCCTGAGATGGAAAGCAATTTGATCTGGGTTATATGTGAATTATTGTGCAAAACATACTTCCATATTGTTCATTTTTGTAAGAGAATAATAATGGAAAAACAAAACCCCAATAAATAAAATCTTAAAATAGTATGTCTTGATTTGCATTCTGACTCCCAACAGTTCTCTCTTTCGAGGTGGAAAGCATTCTTTTCATAAGTCCTCAGAATTGTCCTGGAATATTGAATTGCTGAGAATAGCTAAGTCTTTCACATTTGATTATTCCATAATATTACTGTTACTGTGTAAGATGTTCTCCTAGTTCTGCTTATTCCACTCTGTATCAGTTCACGTAGATCTTTCCAGCTCTTTCTGAAATCACCCTGTTCATTATTCCATATAGCATTCCCAAACCATCACATACTACAACTTGTTCCCCCATTCCCCAATTAATGAACATCTCTTAATTTCCAAATCTTTGCCACCACAAAAAGGGCTGCTATAAATATTTTTGAACAAGTAGTTCCTTTCCTCTTTTTAAAAAAAATCTCGTTGGGATGCAGACTTAGTAGTGGTATTACTGGATCAAAGGGTATGTATGTATTCTTCTATAGCCCTTTGGGCATAGTTACAAATTGCCTTCCAGAAAGGATGAATCAGCTTACAACTCCACCAACAATGCATTAGTGTCCCAATTTTGTCACATCCCCTCCAACATATATCATTTTCTTTTACTGTCATATTGGCCAATCAGATAGGTGTGAGATGATACCTCAGAATTGTTTTAATTTGTGTTTCTTTAATCAAGAGTGATTTAGGGGGCAGCTGGGTAGCTCAGTGGATTGAGAGCTAGATCTAGAGATGGAAGGTCCTAGGTTCAAATCTGGCCTCAGACACTTCCCAGCTGTGTGACCCTGGGCAAGTCACTTGACCCCCATTGCTTAGCCCTTACCACTCTTCTGTCTTGGAGTCAATACTTGACTCCAAGACAGAAGGTAAGGGTTTTATTAAAAAAAAAAGTGATTTAGAACTTCTTAGCTGTTACCCAGGGTAAGTCACTTAACCCCCAGTGCCTAGCCCTTACCATTCTTCTGCCTTGGAACAATACATAGTGTTGAGTCTAAGATGGAAGGTGGTAAGGGTTTAAAAAAATGATTTGGAACATTTTTCTATGATTATTGATAACTTTGATTTCTTCATCTGAAAACTATTTGTTCATATTGTTTGACCTTTTATCAATTGGGGAATGGCTTCTATATATATATTCTTTTAAATTTGACTTAGTTCTCTATATATTTGAGAAACAAGACTTTTATCAGAGAAATTTGCGTTAAAATCCCCCCCGTTTGTTGTTTTGTTTCTAGTCTTAGTTACATTAGTTTTGTTTATATAAGAAATTTTAAATTTGATAAAATAAAAATTATTCATTTTGCATTTTCTAATGTTCTCTATCTCTTATATGGTTATAAATTCTCTCCTTCTCCATAAATCTGACAGATAAACTATTTTTACCCTAATTTACTTAATGGTATCATACTTTCTGTCTAAATCATATACCCATTCTGACTTTGTCTTGGTATCAGGTGTGAGATATTGGTCTGTACCTAGTTTTTAACATACTGTTTTCTAGGTTTCCCAGAAATGTTTGTCAAATACGGAGTTCTTATTCCCAAAGCTGGGCTCTTTGGGCTTATCAAACACTAGATTGCTGAGGCCACTTACCCTTAATCTATTCCATTGATCCATCCTTCTGTTTCTTAGTCAGGATCAGATTCTTTTGATAATTACTGCTTTATAGTACAATTTGACATCTGGTACAACTAGACCACCATCCTTCACATTTTTTTTATTAACTCCCTTGATATTCTTGATCTTTTGTTTTTCCATATGACTTTTGCTATAATTTTTTTGTAGTTCTATAAAATAATTTTTGGTAGTTTGGTATGACAATGAATAAGTAAATTAATTTAGGTAGAATTGTCATTTTAATTACATTAGCTCAGCTTACCCAGGAGCAGTTAATGTTTTTCTAATTGTGTACATCTGACTTTATTTGTGGGGAAAGTGTCTTGTAATTGTGTTTATATAATTTCTGAGTTTTGTAAAATTTGTCTTGGCAAGTAGAACCCCAAGTGCTTTATATTGTCTTGAGTTATCTTAAATGTAATTTCTCTTTCTTTCTCTTGTTACTGGACTTTGTTGATAATATGCAGAAATGTTGATAATTTATCTGGATTTTTTTTGCATCCTGCAACTTTGCTAAAATTATTAACTATTTCAACTAGTTTTTTAGTTGATTCTCTAAGTATACCATCATATCATCTGCAAAGATTGATAGTTTAGTTTCCTAGCTGTCTACTTTAACTTCTTCAATTCCTTTTCCTTTCTTTGCTAAAAGCTAACATTTCTGGTACAATAAGAAATAATAGTGGTGATAATGAATATCCTTGCTTCACTCTTTTTCTTACTGGGGAGGCTTCTAACTTATCCTCATTGCAGATGATATTTGCTGATGGTTTTAAAGAGATTCTACTGCGTGGAGTGGAATTCTGGGGAGGCTCATACTCCCACCCCCCAAATCACTCTAATGAGCAGACAGAAGACTAATAAGATTCTGGCAGAGAAAAGCAGCTTTATTTGGAGAAAACAGTGGACAGCAAGGGGAGGGAGATAGGGGAAGGGAAGGAAAAGGGATTCTATCCCCAGAAGTGGCTTGCTGGAGGCAAAAATGTTCTCTCTTCTTCCAGGTACAATCACAGACTTTTATAATAATCCTGACACAATCCTCCCCTCCTCCCCTCTGTCCAATCCTGTACAAGGGAGGCTGTGACATTCACAGTCTTGAGCATATAATTTTCATCATTATGTACCCCTAAAGACCCCCATGATCAAGAAAAACCTGTGACTACCATGGGATTCCCAGTCTGGGACCATAGTGATACTTTTTTTTTTTAAACCCTTTTTTTAACCCTCACCTTCCATCTTGAAGTCAATACTGGCTCCAAGGCAGAAGAGTGGTAAGAGCTAGGCAATGGGGGTTAAGTGACTTTTCCAGGGTCACACAGCTGGGAAGTGTCTGAGGTCAAATTTGAACCCAGGACCTCCCATCTCTAGGCCTGGCTCTCAATCCACTGAGCTACCCAGCTGCCCCCATAGTGATACTTTTGAAACTCTGTTCCTTCTTATCTTGTAGTTGGCTTTCTTCTCAGGGTACAGATAAATTCTTCTCAAGATTTTTGAAAACAGGTCAGGAAAACTAAAAGTTTTATTGGATGGAGGTGGGGGCAATTTTAGTCTAAAGAATAGAAATACTAAAGGTCTTGAAAATTGGGTTTATAAGCCAAATACTGCTCTGAATCTCATCCCACACACTCCTTATCATTTGAAGGAAAGGTCCATTTATTTCTATGCTTTCTAGTGTTTTTAATAGGAAAGGAAACGATTTTGTCAAAGGCCTTTTCTGCATCTGCTGAGATAATAATATGATTTCTATTAGTTTGGTTACTGATATGGTCAATTATGCTGATAGTTGTTTTTTTTAATATTAAACCGGGCCTGCATTCCTGGTATAAATCCCACATGGTCGTAATGAATGATCCTTGTGATATATTACTGTAATCTTTTTCTTGTATTTTGTTTAAGATTTTGATATCTCTATTCATTAAGAAAATTGGTTTGTGATTTTCTTTCTGTTTTAGGTCTTCCTGGCTTAGGTATTAGCACCATATTTGGGTTAAAAAAAGAATTTTATAGGACTCCTTTGTCTATTTTGTCAAATAGTTTATATTGTCCTGGGATAAATTGTTCATTAAATGTTTGATAGATTTTACTTATGAATCCATCTGGCTTTAGAGATTTATTCTTAGAGAATTCTTTGATGGCTTCTTTAATTTCTTTTTCTGAGATGGTATTATTTAAGTATTCTATTTCCTATTTTGCTAATCTGTGCAATTTATGATTTTGTAAATATTCATCCATTTCCCTTAGATTGTTAGATTTATTGTCATATAATTGGGCAAAATCACTCTTATTTATTAGTGCAATGATTCTTTTATTTTCAATTTTAACTTCTCCCTTGATTTTTAAAATTTCCAATTTAGTCTTTAATTGGGGATTTGAAATTTGTTCTTTTTCTGGTTATTTAGTTGCATGCCCAATTCATTGATTTGCTTTTTCTCCATTTTATTGCTGTAAGCAGTCAGAGATATACATTTTCCCCAAAGTACTGTTTTGGCTGTGTCACCATAGAGTTAATATGCTGTCTCTTCATTGTTATTCTCTTTAATGAATTATTGCTATGACATAATCTTTGACCCACCCCTTTTTTAGAATTAGATTGGTTCCTAATTAATTATTAATGTCTTTCCAACAACCCTTATTTAGTATAATTTTTATTGAATTATAATCTGAAATGATGCATTTATTATATCTGCTTTTCTGTATTTGGTTGTGAAGTTTTTATACCCTAGCAATGGTCAGTTGCTGAAAAGAAGGTATATTGTATATGCTTTTTTATCCCCATTCAATTTTCTCCAGAGACCGATCAAATCTAACTTTTCTAAAATTTCATTCACTTCCTTTACTTCTTTCCTATTTTTTTTTGTTGTTGTTAAATTTTTCTAGTGAGAGGGGAAGGTTGAAGTCCTGCATTAGTATAGTTTTACTGTCTATTTCCTCCTTAAGTTCATTTAACTTCTCCTTTAAAATTTTGGAAGCTATAGCATTTGTGCATATATATTTAGTATTGATATTACTCATTTTCTTTAGTACATTTTATCAAGATGCAATTTCATTCCAGATCTATTTTAATTAGATTGATTTTTGCTTTAGTTTTATCTGAGGTCATGATTGCTACTCTTGATTTTTTTACTTCAGATGAAGCCCAATAGATTCTGCTCTATCTCCTTACCTTTACTCTGTGTGTGTCTTCCTCCCTCAAATATGTTTTTTTTGTAGATAGCATATCATAGGATTCTGGTTTTTAATCCACTCTGTTATTTGCTTCCATTTTATGGGTGATTTCATCCCATTTTCATTCACAGTTGTGATTACCATCTATGTATTCCTCTCCATCTTATTTTCCCCTTTTGAGCTTGCTCTTTCTTTCTCCTTTCATTCTGTCCCTCCTCAGGAGTATTTTGCTATTAATCATCCCAATTCCCTCTCCTTTATATTAATCCCCTCCCCATTCCCCATCTTACCTACCTCCTACTTCTCTATAGGGTAATATAGAATTCTATACATCAATGAGTATGGTTATTATTCCCTTTCTTAGTCAATTCTGATGAAAATTACGCTTAAGCATTGCCCGTCATGACCCTCATCCTCCTCTCCGCTGTAATAAATTTTTCTCACTTCTTTAGATGATATAATTTACCCCATTTTACCTCTCTCTTCCCTTTTCTCTTAGTGCAATACTTTTTTATCTTTTGATTTTATTTTTATATGCCCTCCTAAACAGCTAAACTCTCTCATATCCTCTGCCTATATATACTCCATCTCACCACTCTAATAATGATAAAAATTTTAAGAGTTACAAATATCATCTTTCAATGTAGGGAATATAAATAGTTCAACCTTATTGAATCCCTTGGATTTTTCTTTTCTTATTTACCTTTTTATGCTTCTCTTAAGTCTTATATTTGGTCATCAGATTTTCTGTTTAGGTTTGGTATTTTCATCAGAAATGTGTGGAAATCTATTTTATTAAAGGATCATTTTTTTTCTGCTGAAAGAATATACTCAATTTTGCTAAATGGGTGATTCTTGGTTGTAAATTTAGTTCCTTTGCATTTTGGAATGTTCTATTCCAAGCCTCCCAGTCCTTTAATGTAGAACCTGCTGAGTCCTGTGCAATCCCGAGTGTGACTCTATGATGTATAAATTGTTTCTTTCTGGCTGCTTACAGTATTTTCTTCTTTATTTGGGAGCTCTTGATTTTGGCTATACTATTCCTGAGAGTTGTCATTTGGGGATTTATTGCAGGAGGTGATTGGTAGATTCTTTCAATTTTTATTTTACTCTCTTGTTCAAGAATTATCAGAGTAGTTTTCTTTGATAATTTCTTGTAATGTGATGTTTAGGTTTTTTTTTTCTATCATGACTTTTTCAGATAGTCCAATAATTCTTACATTGTTTCACCTGGATCTATTTTCCAGGTCAATTGGTTTTTGAATGAACTATTTTATATTTATTTCTATTTTTTCATTCTTTTGATTTTGTTTTATTGTTTCTTAATGTTTCATAAGGTCATTAGCTTTTGTTTGCCCAATTCTAATCTTTAAGAAATTACTTTCTTCCATGAGATTTCAAACCACATTTTCCATTTGGCCAATTCTGCTCTTTAAGCTATAATTTCATTTTTCCATTATATTCATTTCCCTTCCCCATTTTTCTTCATTCCTTTCTGTTATGATTAAAATTCTCTGGAGACCATATCTTAATTTTATAATAATTTATTAAATAACAAAAAAACAGGTCAGAGAAAGAGAGAAAAGCATGAACTTTATGGCCAGTGACATCCTCTGTGAGCAGTTTAAATCAGCCCAGAGCCAGAGCTCTGGCCCTCCTGAGTCCCTGGTTCCTGAAAAAAGAGGGCCACTTGCCTTTCCTCTCCATCAATTTATGCTCTTAGTGATGTTCCTTTCCTGAGACTCTTTGATTAGACCTCAATCAAGATAAAAGGTGGACCTTCTAGACACTGGAAGTAAATATGGGCATTTAGAATGAGTGCACAGCTGCATGTGCATTTTCCCCCATCAAGCACAGTGTTTCCCAGCATGACTGGCTAGCTGACTGGCTCCATTACCTAAGAGAATCCTTGTTTATAGATACTTATAGGTAAAACAAAGAACTTGTCTTCAGACTGCCCATATTTACCAAAGACAAAAGAGGTAGATAAAAAGGGGGAGGACTCCATCCATGGTCTTTGCCTGAGTGGAGATACAGTTCTAGCTTTAGCTCTAAAATCAAACTTTTTTTACCTTTAAAATCAAAAGGTTGTTTTGGGGGCCAAAAAGGAATATAAATTAGTATTAACTTTCTACAATTCTCAGAAAAGAGCAAAGGCAAGGGCCAAGGAGGAAAGTGAGTGAGAGAGAGAGAGAGAGAGAGAGAGAGAGAGAGAGAGAGAGAGAGAGAGAATCTTCTGATCACCTAGCCATTCTAATTCCTAGTACACACTGCCTTGTGTCTTCCCAAGAGGCTTATCCTCAAGTGGCTGCAAGATAGAAAGCGAGAAAGCCATGTATGTTTAGCAAGAGAGTGTGGGCTTCCTGTGTCCCCTTTCATATGTAGCCAGTTTTTGCAACTCCTCCTGGGGTTTTCTGGTTAGACATGTTTAACTTCAGACTTGTTTAACTTCCTGACTTCTAAGCATGCCACCCTTCACAGGGGGACGTCTGCCATTCACTGGGACACCACATAGTTAAAGTGTGAGGCTGATACTGATCAAAAATGAATTTTCAAACAGAATTAGGGGGTATAATTTCTATTAAATTCACACACTACAAAAAGTATCAAATATTTTGGCATATATGTCATTGACCTCATTGGTTATGCCTAAGAGTCAGAAAGTTGGTTCAAACTCAAACTACAAACTATTTATTAACTTATTTCTCATAAATCCAAATAGCCTTCCATAATAGTTTCAACTAATTTGCAGCTCTACTAACAGTATATCACCATAGTGTGTTGTTGATGACTCCATTTCAGATTTTCTTGGCAAAGAGAATATTTGCCACTTCCTTCTCCAGCTCATTTTATAGATGAGGAAACTGAGACAAACAGGTTAAGTGACTTGACCAGCTAGTAAGTGATTGAGGTCAGATTTGAACTCATGAAAATAAGCCTTCCCGACTAAGCTCTGCATTTCATCCATTGTACTATCTAACTGCTATCATTACCATAGTATTGATTAAACACCCAGATATTATTCTTGGAGTTTTCTCTCATTACTGTACTAGCTTGCTTTAGGCTCTGAGGTTGGTCATCTAACAAAGGGAACAGCTGGTGAAGAAAGTCTTATGGGCTATTAGATAGATATTTATTAGATCCCAGAGGCTTATAGGAAAAGGCACTAAATTGCAAACCAGAATGCCTGGCTTATGTCTATTCCCATTGAGTTTCTCCAAAGACTTGGGTTTTGTAGAGACCTCCAGAAGTCATTAAGACAGTTTTCTCTATCTTTGAATTATGTTTCCTCCAGGAAATCGAGTCTACTTTTTTTTTTTTTGCTGGTTAGAGCCTCAATTTCCCTGTCCAAGACTGCCCTTTCCCTATATTTCACTTTAAAATGTTTTATGGGTCTTCAAAATGGAAAACAACTTCAGGAAATAGAAGGATTTCTATCTGCATTTTCGAGGTATCTCATCTTGAAAAAGTTGGAAACCATTGAGAGGAAGGAGGAGGATGTTTCATCCCTGTATCCCCCTGGCTAACATTCTCAATGGGTTCTTTTTTTAATAAGAGTCAGGCTATGAATTCCATAAATCTGAGCAGATAGAGCTGGTTTTACAGCTTGGTTTGCTTAAAAGCCACATAATTAAAATAAGTTGTAAAGATGTTGGTGTCATTTGCCAAGATAAATATTTAAAAGGGAACAGCTGCAAGGAATACATAACAATTCAAATAAGCCCTTGGCTCTTCCTTTCCAGGACAGTGATGGCCCTGGTTTGTCTTTAGTGAGGGAGGCTTTCTGGCTTTTTGCCTTCTTGTCCTTATATCTCTTAGAGGAAAGAAAGAGTACAAAGAACTGTAGACACTATTCTTCATTAGAGAGGAGGCAATGGGAAGAGCCATCTTGAACATTATAATTGGAGTCAAAAGACCAACATTCAGATTCCAATTTTTCCACTTACTCCCTGTGTGACCTTGGACTAGACTCATAGCCTCTCTGGGCCTCAATATCCTCATCTCTAAAATGAGTGAAATAGGTGAAAGAGAATAAGCATAGGCCTGCAGGTAGAGTGAGTAAACAAGTTTAGTTAGAGCAGAGTAGTGGAAAGTAATGATGAAATGGTAAGTAGGGGGTAAGACTATATAGAGCCTTGAATGCCAAAGTAAAAACCAAGTGCCTACAGGCAATGGAAAGACACTGAAGATTACTGAGCAGGTCTCTGACATGTGTACAGTGTTTTAGGAAGCAGCTATTCCCCAACTATTTCCTCTATTCCCTTAGAGAAAGGTCTGAAACTGGTGAGTATAGAAATCTGTGGTGTGGAGTTGGGGGGAGCAGGTTAGGATTAAGATTTTTTCTGCTTTCAGTGCCCATTTTTCCTTCCTTCCATCTCCATCTGCTGAAAGTCCAATCTATACTTCACAGTGCTTGATGCAAAGTCAGCTATTTAATAAGGTTAGTTGAATGAAAAAAATTAATGAATGACATGAGAAAGAGCAATGTCACTGGGAGACAGATTTGTATGAAGCCTAAACTTCATGGAAACTAAGGATGTTAGAACTTTTTTTATCTATTAAAACTGCTTCCACTGATAAGAGATTAGCAGGATCAGGACTCTGATGTTGTCATGCTCATCCCTCACAATGCTTTATATGCAATATGTGTTTAATTTGTATTTGTTGCATTGAATTGCATCCAAAAACCATAGAAAGTTTCAGTGATGGGTATTGCTTCCCCCATTTCCTGATGAGGCCTGAAAGATTATTCCACCTAACTTTAAGTTATCTATATTCCTTAATATTTAATAGCCAATTTTCCTAAGCTTAATTAGAAACTCTCCTTTCCATCTCTCCCTTTTTAAATAGATAGTGTGTCATCAGTGAAAGAAACCTAGTTTGGGAGATAAGCCAAATCTAGTCTTTAGCTATCAGCCTGCCTTGGGACTGTAAGGAATTAAATTAAGAGTTTGACTAAAATGTATAAGAATTCTAAGATGATACTGTGGTCGCTGATTAAAAAATGTTATAGCTCAAGCCCAAATGACTTTTAGTTAGTTTTGTTTACAAGAAGGTGGAAAAAAATGAAAGTAGAGGAATGTAAAAAAGGGTAGAGAAAATGTCTAGCCTATCACGCTAAATATTTCTCCAGTGCTTGGGTCAGTCCAGGAAGGCTTGTTAATTCTTCAGCCAGAGGACTCCTTGGTGAATTAAACAAGGGTTCAACCCATGAGGCCTTGGAGGCTTCTCTGGAACTAATCTCTCCAGAAGCCAGGAAAGGAGGGTCAGGTTCTCACTCACCCAAGCTGAAGCTCCAAAAGGAGAAGATCTAGGAGCAGTCTTACCAGAAGCAGTCCAAGAGCCAGAGTCCCAGATCCAAGTCATAGCTCTAAGCCTCAGTCCCAGTCCAAGATCCTCCAACCTGAAAATTCAGGACGAAAACCTCTTGGACAGGAAGTTCAGGATCCTATATAGTCCTTTTTCCACATCACTTTCTGTCCCTTCCTCCACTTTATGGGAGCCAATTGCAGTCTTTAAATTTGCTTACTATCTGGGGGTGGTCAGTCATCTCTGGGTTTTCACCCACTTTTAATAAGTAGCTCAGGAAACCTCCCTTACTTAGTGTCAATTAGTTTTTGTTGATTTATTTAAAAATAGGCAAGGGGAGAGTTCTTCATAGGACTAAATCACTCTACAATCTTAGTTTCATTATTTGGTCCCATATCTATGGGAGATGTCTGTTTGTGGGACTAAGGGGTAAGAGTTGTCAGGAGGTGGAGAAAGATCTTTTCTTTAGGAGGACCTAGGTTCAAATTCAGCCTTAGATACTTCCTAGCTATGTAGTCCTGGGCAAGTCATTTAACCTCAACTGCCTAGCCCTTGCTGCTCTTCTGTCTTAGAATTGATACTAAGAAGGCAAAGGTAAAAAAAAAGGATCTTGTGAGATTCCAAGGAATTAACAGGTGTATGGAAAAAATTACAAGCAAGACACAAATATGAAAAAAATTACTATTATTGTTTCAAAAAAGTATTGGCAGTCTAGTTTGGATGTTTCATGCCAAAATCCAACCAATGACCGTATAGGATTGAGATGACTGACACTGTGCTCTCAAAGGCTATGCCATTGGAGTCCAAACTTTGACAGTTCTAAGTTGAGAAAGACTTTTAGTATGTGTGCAGCAAAGGACTCCCATCTGTTGGCCAAAGTCCAGACTCTTTAAGTTGGAGAGGCTCAGGGTTATACAAGGTTGGTCACCTAGTGTCTTAGGCCAGTCCTGAATCAGGACTGGAATAGTGAGATTAGACAGTTATAGATCATCCAACACTTAACAATAACATGAAAGGTATGTTCAGAAAGGACGCAGCATTGGTCCAAGTAGACACAACTTTGTCCCTTCCCCTTTCATATCCAACAGAAAGGGGTCAGAAGGGTTTGTTGGGTCAGGAAGGTATGTTGACCTGAATGATATGAAGATATTCATCAAGGCTGATAAAGGCGCTGATTCCTTGCGAACTGGACTTTTTAGACTCTGGGTGACCTGGAAATTCTAGCTATGGTTTAAACCCAGAGTACCATGGACAGGATGTTCGTGTCACAGATTTTTTTGAACTCTAGGATAAAATTTTTGGAACTCTAGGATATATTTATTTATTTTTGAAATTTTTATTTAATTAGTCAATTTAGAACACTATTCCTTGGTTATGAGAATCATATTCTTTCCCTCTCCTCCCCCACCCCTTCCCATAGCCAACATGCAATTCCACTGGGTTTTACATGTGCCTAGGATACATTTATACTCCACTATTCCAGTGGTTCTGTAATGTCCTTACTATAGATATTTCCTTCAGTGACATAGTTTTCAATCCACTATCCCTACTCATCCATTGTGATTCTTCTCTATGTTCTCCCATATTTTCACCACAAAGGATTCACACAATGTAATATTGGCCTCTCTCAAATTCTATTGACTATGAGGATACTAAAGGGGAATGTGGGCTGTTTTTAAGTTAATCCATGCTCTTGCTAAATGATTCCAAACAATAATAAAGTGGAGGAATTCCATGTGAACTGGAACAACCTCCAGGAATTGAAGCAGAGCGAAAGGAGCAGAACCAGGAGAACATTATACACAGAGACCGATACACTGTGGCAGAATCAAATGTAACTGACTTCTCTACTAGCAGCAATGCAATGACCCAGGACAATTCTGAGGAACTTATGAGAAAGAATTCTATCCACACCCAGAGAAAGAACTGTGGGAGCAGAAACATAGAAGAAAAACAACTGCTTGATCACATGGTTCGATAGGGATATAATTGGGGATATAGACTCTAAATGATCACACTAGTACAAATATCAATAATATGGAAATAGTTCTTGATCAATGACACATGTAAAACTCAGTGGAATTGTGCGTCTGCTATGGGAGGTAGGTAGGGGTAAGGGAAGGAAAGAACAAAAATCTTGTAACCATAAGAAAAATATCCTAAATTAATTAATTAAATAAAATTCCCCCCAAATAAATAAATGTTATTCCAAACATATTTACTGGATGACATCCTTTATGCGACTTCTCCTTATTCCTCCTAAATTTTGTCTTATTAGATAGATCTATAATTGTACCTTATTGAAATTCTGCCACCCAGTGTGGTAAATACCCTCCTCATCTGCAGATCTGATAAACACGGCAGCTTTGACTTTATCCTAATAAGCAGTTCTACCCATTCCTCCCCAGGGAAATCCTTTGCTTTCCTGAAGGCATAAGGAATTCCTTTTGGGCAACAGAAAGGAAGTCTGCAAACACTGTACATCCCTCCTCCATATCCACCTTTTTTTAGGACAGATTTAGACTTTTCTCTGTAGGACCATCACTAGGAAGGCGAGGAAGGTATACTTTTGTTGTAGGAGAGCTTTTTATTACTGGGGGGTGGGGTAGAGGTGGGGCTGAAAGGAAAGTTAGTAAATTATAGCCCTTTATGAAAATTCCATTAAAACATTTTTTTTAAATCATTACCTTCTGTCTTGGAGTCAATACTGTGTATTGGCTCCAAGGCAGAAGAATGGTAAGGGCTAGGCAATGGGGGTCAAGTGACTTGCCCAGGGTCACACAGCTGGGAAGTGTCTGAGGCCAGATTTGAACCTAGGACCTCCCATCTCTAGGCCTGGCTCTCAATCCACTGAGCTACCCAGCTGCCCCCAAAACATTTTTTAAAAAGCAAGAGTGGGAAATAATTCCCAGAATTAATCATCTTATGAGGAAAAAAAAGTCAAAACTCTTAGAACTTCCTAGTTGTCTCTTTTATGAATTTCATGAGTTGGTTTGATTTTACTATGCACTCCCAAGCAACTACACTTAATGTGTACTCATTGAGTATCCCAATGGATTAAATGTTTGGGCTTTGTGTCTCTAGGCAAGAGTGGTGACAGACAACCAGAAACTAATCTAATTCTAAATTCTATCAAGACTAAATGAGTTCCCCCAAGGTTTTCTAGTCTTGGAGTTTCAATCTCAAATTTCATGTTTGCTTTAACTTTGTTCCCTTTTAATTTATGCTACCCTTCACACTTTTGGCAATTGGATTTCATATCTGGAGAAAGGGGCAATAATATGCCTTGGTGGGTTGTAAGCAGTTTGACCTGATTTGAGATAACTGTTCTAGGCGATCATGGAACTATTCTGAATGGCTGGTTGACTTGTCTTAATCTTTAAAAGATCTGTATTTAGTGATTTCTTCCTTCCTCATGTGGTGCTCATTCAAATAAACACTGTTTGTTGTTGAAGGTCTTTAAATTAATCCATATTCTTTGCCTACAAGTTTAAAGCCCGTATCTTTTGCTTTATTCTATCCAAATTTATCACCCAATCCAGATCCTAGTAGCTTTTCCTACCCATTTCCATAAAATAATCTTCCTTCTTTGTCAATAAATTCAGTTACGGACTCAGTTTTTCTCTTCACCCTAACTTCTCCCTTAGTATGAGGGGACTTTAACATGTATGATGATGTTCCCTAACCTCCAAGTTCCTCCATTTACTTAATTTTCATAATCTATTTCTGTTTCATCTCAAATATTTGAAGGGATGGTCAGACCTTTGGTCTTGCTATCACCCATAAGTGTTTCACTTCCATGATCAAAAACACTTCAAAGTCATTTAAAGGACCATAATATTATATCATTTTATCTCCCCCTACACCTCACTCCTCCTCAACCTATTTTTCATCCTCACCATTATCTCCAGTATAAGATTTTCACCTCTGTTTTTGTTACCCTCAGCTGCCAAAGTGATTTTCCTAAAGCACAATCCATGTGTCTCTCCAAGTCAGTGAATGCTAGTGATTCCTATTACCTTCAGGATTAAGTATAAATTCCTCTGCTTGGCATTTAAATCTCTTCATAGTCCTGACCTCTTCCCATCTCTCCAGTGGCCTTTCATGCTGACTCCCTTTTAGAAACATTATGGTCTTATTATTTGTTATATATTATTATGTAGGTACTGACCTATTTGCTTTCCTTACACACAATGAATTCTCTCCCATTTTTATGCTTGAGTATTGACTGTAATGCTCCTCTTTACTCCTGATTTTTAGAGTCTCTGGATTCTTTCTAGATTCAGTTCAAGTTCCACCTTCTTTAGGAAAGCTTTAGAAAGTCTCTTAGAGTGTCTTTTGCTTCTAGTGTCTTCCAAGGCTATTTTATATTTGCTTTGTATGTCTCTTGTATACATTTATTTTGCAATTTTATTCCCATGGTAGAATGTGAACTCCTTGAAAGCAGAGACTATTTCATTTTTGGAACTTAAGTGCTGTAAGAATTTAAATTTAAGTTTTTATGCTAGTATGAAAGTTCTAAAGTAATATTGTGCTCACTGATTTAAAAATATTACAGTTTAAGTCAAAATGACTTTTTTTTACAAAGAAGTAGAAATAGTGAAAGTGGAAAGTGGAAAGGACCATAATATTATATCATTTTATCTCCCCCTACACCTCACTCCTCCTCAACCTATTTTTCATCCTCACCATTATCTCCAGTATAAGATTTTCACCTCTGTTTTTGTTACCCTCAGCTGCCAAAGTGATTTTCCTAAAGCACAATCCATGTGTCTCTCCAAGTCAGTGAATGCTAGAAAGTACTGCCTAGCTACAAATATCCTGAGTTTAATCCTAATGTCTCTAGACCCCAAATGCGAATTCGAAAGCGAATCTCACCAGAATCCAAAGTCCTAATTAGGAAGCCAAAATCCTAAGAGCCAGGAGACCGCTGAAGAATCCTCCGAGAACCTTCAGTGCACTCGAGGCTAAGACCACCAAAAATATCACCAGAACTCATGGTGAAGGGAGTATCCCACCAAATATGCCACATAGGGGATTCCTGTTCAGCTATGGGTTGGTGTCAAACTCAAATAGAAACAGGGACCATTAAGCCATACATAAGGATTCCTGCAGGCTTGACTTGAAAAACCACATGTTATTTATGTTCTAGTGTATTTTTATTTATTTTGTTAAATATTCCTCAATTATATTTTAATCTGATTTGGGCTGCTCTCAGGTTTGACAACTCTGGTCTACATGATTCATGAGGTTCATTTAAATCCAATGTTCCAATGACTCTTCCCATTTGTAGATGCTGTGGATTGATATTTCTTCCATTAAGATTCAGAGGAATTGTGTGATAAGCCCAGTGGAGAGGGGCTATCATTATATTATTCCCCAGTTTTATCTTTATTTCCAAAGCAGTCTTATGGTGAGTTTGTCTTCACAGTTAAAGAATGGTCTCTCAGGTTCCAGTGCAACTATTGGAAGGTGGGAAGGAACTGCACTTTTTCTCTGTTTCTCTCTATTTCTCTCTGTCTCTGTGTCTCTCCACATATATATCTATATCCTGAAGACTCTGACTTGGAGCATCCTTCCTCTTATATGACACAAGGCCTTATAACAGGAAATTAAAGGTATTTCACATCTCTAATGTCTAATTTCTTAGAAGAGGACTTACACAGAGTTTGGGACCTAGTTATTCTCCGTTATCACAGAATGTTGACAACTTATTGTCCCATCCTATAGAAGAGGAAAATTTGTCTTTGTCCTGGCTCTGGATAGGTGGAATAATGAAGACTTAAACCAGGGGTTCTTCACCTGTCTTGTGTCACAAACTCACCTTTGCCAGTTGTTGGCAAAATCTATGGACTCCTCGGAATGTTTTTAAATGTATAAAATAAAATGCATAGGATTATAAAACTAAGTATACTGAAAAAAATGCTTATATCAAAATACTACAAAACAGATTCACAGAACCCAGGTTAAGAACTCTTGACTTAAGTGGATGGAATGTTGGATATTAATTTAAATCCTACACCTCTGCCTCTAGTTTCTATCCTTTCTAATGCATAGTTTTTAGCAGTAATGCTAATTTAAAGATTTAGTAAAATCATTAAAAATTACTTTTATTCTGAACTTACTAAATACCAAATAACGAAAACAAAAAGAGGACTGTAAATGAAACCGCAAAACTATTATGTACGGCTTGCTTTTCCTTTTAAGTACATAAGTTTAAAATGTGACCTTGGAAGTTCTCTTGATTATTTTTTTTTTCCTTCTGGCCTTTTTGTTCTCTTTTAAGCATTTAAAAAATGCTTCAATGATTCTTGACTCCCTACCACCCCATCTTCACCTTTTTTTAAAATCAGCTCAATCACTAGTTCCTTTTCCCAGTTATATCTTCCTTTGAAAATAAAAGTAAAGCTTTTGTAACAAGTATGCATAATCAAGTGAAACAAATTGCCACATTAGCCAACACCCCAAAAAGTTTGTCTCATTCTAACACTTGAGTCTATCATTATCTGTCAGGAAGTGGGAAGCATAAAAACATCTTTGGGTCTCTGGAATTGTGTTTGGTCATGGCATTGATTGGATTTCTTAAGGCTTTCACAGTTGTTTATCTTTGTGATATTCTTAGAGTGCAATTTTTTTTTCTGCATCTGCTTACTCTGTAACGAAAAATTTCAAAAACATGACAAAATCAAAGCCCCCAACCTCCTAATGTGACCAACCACCTCCTCTTGTCCACAGGAAGAGGAAATACAACCTTGTTAGCTTTTCATTTAAAGCGTTAAAACCTTATCTCAACCTATCCTCTAACATACCCCCCCCTCAGAATAATTATATTTATTTCAATCAAATTGTAATTGTTCTTGAATGTACCTTTTCACCTTCACCTAGTCTCTTCATTGTCCCCAATTGTTATGCCATATCTCCTCTCCACTTAACTAGATTCTACCCAATTTTCAAGTTCCAACTTAAATTTATCTTCTTTAAAGTCTTCTTTGACCACTCAAATTTGAAGTACTCTCATTTCTTTGATCCAGTGGGAATATTTCCTTCTTCTGCAATGAACACATTTCTTGTATTACTAAGTATTTTACCTCTGTCTGACATCTCTTGTATTATTTAATTTCCCGTGCATCTGTTTTTGTTTCCCCAACTCTATTGTTAGTTCCTTGAGATTCTGTCCTATTAAATCTTTGAATCTCAGAGAATTTAGCAGTGTCTTGTATACTGTGTTCAGTAATGATTTGTTAATTGATGAAAGGACCACTTACTCTATGACCTGTATCCATTAATCATCTCCTGTTTTCCATCTTTTAAAAAATTTTTAATTTTAAAATTTTAAACCCTTATCTTCTGTCTTAGAACCAGTACTGCATATTGGTTCTAAGGCAGAAGAGTGGTAAGGGTTAGGCAATGGGGGTTAAATGACTTGCCCAATATCACACAACTGGGGAGTGTCTGATGCCAGATTTGAACCCCAGGACCTCTGGTCTCTAGGCCTGGCTCTCAGTCCACTGAGTCACCCAGCTGCCCCCTGTTTTCCATCTTTATTTTCTCTCTCATCCCTGGCTGCTTCTCTTCTGACTACAAGATATATCTTAAAAACAATGTTTCTGGGGAATTTAGGTAGCAGAGTAGATAGAGTGCCAGGCTTGGAGTCAGGAAGACCTGGGTTCAAATATGACCTCAAACACTTCATAGTTGTATGACCTTGGTCAAGCCACTTAACCCCAACTGCTTAGCCTTTGCCATCTTCTGTTTTAGGATCGATACTAAGACAGAAGGTAAAGGTTTAAAAAAATAATTAAAAAATGGAAACGTTCCATGGACCCTCCTACCCTTTAAGATATAGTAGGTATGAAGCTGGTCACACTTCTGAATGGAAGACTTTATTCAATGTTTCCACATTATTTTGCTCATTCATTTAACTCCTTGCAAACAAGATTTTACATCCCATTAATCTCAAAATTATTCTCTCCAAAGTCATTAACGAACTTCCAATCACTAAATCCAATGGACTTCAAATTACTTTCCTGCATTTTTTGTTATTCTGAACTTTGAAAATATTAGCAAACATCATTTCAAAGATTGTACATGAAGGCAGGAAGTGAGCCAAGAAGGTAGAGTAGCTGGAAGTACAGCTGAGCTCTCTCTCTCTCTCTCAACTCAACAAAAATAATCTAGAACACACAATGAGCTAGAGTCCTGATCAGTAAATTCAAGAAAAAAAATAAGTGATTCATTTTCCCAATCCTATGCCAAAGGGAGACAGTTACAGTTATATAGATACTGGGGACTAAGATCTAGCCAGGAACTGTCAGGAATAACTAGCATAGGGACCAAGGCTGAGAACCAGGCAAGACTGAGACCAAAAAGGGGAGCTTAACTTTGTGAGGGATGCAGGAAAAGGCTGCAACTGAAGCTTTTGTTTACCACCCAAATCCTGCTCATAGATCCAGAAATGACTTGCTCTTGGTAGTAGGCCCTGGGCTGTGTAATGAATGAACAAGGTGCAAATCCAGAAGCAAGCAGTAGTTGTGTCTCGGAGTCAGGTGCACAGCAGGGTTTCATTTTGATTCTTTAGCTCAGTCTGAAGTATGCAGTGGAATAATCAGTGTGAATCCTAAACCAAAAGGGAGCCTTCAGTTCTGTCAACCTGAACCTGTATAAATATAGTAGCAGTCTACTGGAATTCCACATGGGGCCAGCTCATAGGACTAGTGCTCAGACCCAAATCAATGTCAGGAACTCAGACCAGCAATCAGACTTTACCTTGGAACAGACCATTTTGGCATGTAATGTATGGTCTAAATGGGAAATACAGGGGAAATGGAGGGAGAGAGAAAGAATTGAGGCAACATTGAAAACTTGCAGATCTCCAGCCTGAGCTTGATCCTGAGATCCCAAAATATTCAATAGCCCAAGAAAGCACTAGCAAGAGCAGCACTGAGTTCTTCCAGAAGTACCTTCAGCCTGGCCCTAACATAAAGCCAGAAGGTAGGCTGGAAGAAAGAGTAAACAATCTCATCAAAAGGAGGCATGATAATGAGAGGGGGCACTCAAGGCAGAAACCCAGAAGAAACACTTACAGGCAAAGCATCAGAGAAAAATACAGGTAAAATCCTTCATCCAAAGTTTACAGGTTCTTTTTGGGTTTCCTGAACATTATTCAATTGAGTCCCCTTTAGAGCTTTACTGGAGAATATTTGGGAAAGATGGTATACTTCTATGACCTTCCATTTTACCAATTTAACCAGATATTCTGCTTTCATGCTTTTTTTTTAGGCCTCATTCTCCTTGAGTTCTAAACTGTCTTGGAGGCGTTATCCATTCCCATGGAATCAAGTATAGACTGTAAGCAGATACTTATAAGGATCTACCTTACTCTTGCTTCTAGTTCCCTCTTTAAGTCCTTGAAACGTCCATGGCTCTTCTACCCTACAAATCCTTTCCCTTCCACTCAAGGCTTTCTACCATAGATCCAAGTCTCTCATACTTTGGGACCAGCCAAACTCCTAGGCAGAGAAAGAGGACTGATTGTGCTATACTTGCTTCCTCAGCTTGATCTCTTGGGGAATTGTTTTAATTTTTTATTATTCTCTATACCTGAATCCCCTGACTCCTTGTCCTATTGCCTATTATACTTTGCTAAATCCCAATCTTGCTTACTCCTATCATCTGCTTCCTCCTCACAGGCAGGCATGGAGCACAGGCTGGATATGGGGGAGGGAGATGTGAGATAGTGAGGAATCCAGGACTCCTAGGTTGTGAGCCTGAAGGAGAGGGATGGTGTTGCCTTCAGCAATAATAGGGAAGGTGGGGTGAGGGAAGGGCTTAAGGAGAAATATGAGTTCCATTTTGTACATATTGAGTTTCAGATGTTTGCTGGACAGCCAGTTCAAGATGTCTAAAAAAGTAGTTCAAATTTTAATTTGGTGGAATAATGGTCAGAAGCCAGTCTGCAAGGGATTGCATCTCTATGTAAATGATTCCTAGATCTATATAACTTCATAAAAATCTACATCTTTCCCAGTCTCACATCACTGACTTCTCTTTTCCAGTCTATCTTTTAGTCACTTGTCAGTAATTTTATGAAAGCACAGTTCTGTCCATGTCACCTACAGTGGACCCCTATTAACTCTAGGATTAAATACAATTGATGTGCCTTTTACCACCTGGTCCCTTCCTGCATTTTGAATTGTCTTTTCTCTTCTCAACCTATTTTGTGTTTGGGGTATTTTTGCTCTATTTGCTGATGCTTCCACATGAAGCTCCACTTCCTTTTCACTGATAATTTCCCTTACCTGGAATGTTATCTTATTCTCCTTTACCTCTTGGCTTTCTTGAACTCAGCTCAAATACCACCTTCTGTGAAAGGTCTTTCCTGGTTACTCCCACTGTTAGTGCCCTCCACATATACCATATAGATCTTGGATATGAAGATATTTACATATCATCTCCCCATCAGAAAATGCACTGCAAAGAAGGGACCAATTTCTGCCTTTGTGTCTAATCCCAGTGTTTAGAACTTAATTGTGCTGATGGGCTAAAGGGGTTTCCTATTGCTTTTAGAATAAAACAAATATCTATTTAGCTTTTAAGAACCTTTACAACCTTGCCTCAATTTTCCCCACCTCACTGCATGTTATTCACTTTTCCACATCTGTGATTAAGTCAATTTGGCTTTCTGTTCCTCAGAGAAGGCTTCATCTCACTGACTTTGTAGTGACTGTCATGGATGCCTGAACTATGCAAAACTTCCTCCTTATCTCTGCTATACAGAATGCTTTTTTCAGACATAGCTCATGCACCACCTTCTATACCAAACTTCTAATCCATCTTACTCACAAATACACACATATGCATTACTCATTTTTTTTTATCCCTGTTAGAATGTCAGCTGAGAGTAGGAATTGTTTTATTCTTTGTATTCCTAATAGCAAGCAATATCTGGAACCTAGAAAGTGTTTAATAAGTGCCTATTGATTTTTCTGTTTCAGAAATATCTACTGCATCCATGCTATTTTTTTCCATTCCCATTGCCAGGCCACTTACCTGACATTTTCCTTTGGCTATTTCATTAAGTTCTCTGAAGGGGGGGGGGGGATTAGGTTTCTGTTTTTTTGGGTACCCTAAGATGCCCAAGATTTAAGTCTTACATGACTGAGGGACTGTGTTTGGGCAGCTTCTCCATCAGCTTCCAGCCTTATCTTTCTCCTTAGTTCCTTTCATTAGAGGTGCTTGAACAAACAGATTCACCAGGCAGACTGAGGGAAGAGAAAGAAATTTGGGACAAAGGGATTTGTGTCACCAGAGAGGAATCACAATGGGGTGACTTTCCTTAGGTCTCCTCAGTTACAGGGGTTTTTCCATCTTAAAACTGTAACAGTTAAAAATTTTGGGGTGCCAAGTGAGAGGATAAACCTATTTTTAAGGCTAGAACCTTTCAGTGAGAAATTATCTACTTGGTTACAGGGATAGTTTTTACATAAGCAGTGAGAAGGCAATTCTTACTGGGATTGGTGGAAGCCCTTCCACAATTAAGTACATTCATTCCAACCTTGCAAAATCCCAACTGAATCCAGAGGTAATAAATTTAATGCAGAAAGTAACAGCTTCAGGACAACTTTTTTTCTTTTTAAAACTTTGGCCAGACCCCTTTCTCTTTATTTCCTTCTAGTACACCTAGTATAAATGTGATCCAGAAGCCCCTTCTCTTGAATCCTTCAGAGGTGGGCTCCAATAGGCTTAATTTCTTTGGACTTCTAGTATTTGACAAACTGCTAATTGGAATGCCCAATATTGTGCATATACACTGACTACATCCCTATCCTTAAATGGTCATCTTGCAAACCCTTATTTGAGATTACACAAGGGCTAATGAGGATGTGACTGGTGTAAGTACTGTTACTACTGGAAAAAAGTACACGACAATGGACATAAACTCTTAATGTAAAAAAACACCCAGAGTTGGGAACAAATAAAGTGAACTTAGTATTTTATAGTTCTGCCACAGGAACTGGACCCCAGGAATATTAAATTAGAAATATCTATTGTAAATATATTTAACTTTTTTTACAACATTTACAATTTGCAACACTCATACAAAATGATTTTGCATTTTAGACCTAGAATACTGAGAGGAAACACTTAGAATTCTAGTGTCCAGGGGGAAGTTCTCAAAATCTTTGAATGCAAAAATAAAATAAAAAACAATTTGTACCATTTCCCCCTAAAGAGCTCTCTCCTAGTTTTTCATTTTGTCCTATGTCAATACCAAAAGAAATGGCACTTGCAATCTTTTCTTCAACGTTTTACAACAGAGCTCCCTTCACCCTCCAGTCCTGAGAGAGCAGATCTTGCAACTCCCCCTCATCATCACTGCCTAGGTTATTCTCGTCCTCCTTTTTCTGCAATTCCCTCAAAGTCAGTACTTCCTTCAGTTTACTTTTCAAGACGTCCTGGCGGTCCCTGAGCACCTCCACCCGACGATAGCACTCGATCTGTTCATCTATCTCCCCGATCTGCCGGTCCAAACGACCCTCCTCATCCTCCTCTGCTACGATGGCTTCTGAAATAGTGTTGACCTGCCTCATGGCCTTCTGGAACTCGTCCCACTCCTTGTCCATCTGGTCCTTGGGTGCGTCCACTTTGCGCACCTTGGCATCGATTTCAGGGTCATCGAAGAACCCCTCTGGTAGAGCCTCAGCCGTATTCTCCCGCCTTTCCACCACCTTCTCTTGCACTTCGGCCTTCTGGATCGACCCCGAATGGAAGACAACTGGGGCCGTCGGGGTCTTCTGGTCGAAGAAGTCAGCAGGCAGCCCGCTAGCCGCAGCCTCCTGCGAGGAAGGGGGAAGGGCGGGAGGTTGGGGTTCGCTAGCCTCTCCCTTTTTCTCTTCCTCCTCCTCCTCCTCGTCGTCGTCTCCGTAGTCTGGGAGCAAACTGAGCCCCGATGCTTTTCGGGGGGCCTCCTTGGGCGCCTCCTTCCCGCCCGAGTCAAAGAAGTCGGCCGGCAGCCCGGGGGCGGCCGGCGCCGAGGCCTGGGGGCCGCCGCCCCGCGCTTTCTTTGCGTCCGGGTCCTCCGACGGTTCAGGGCCAGTTCTCTTGGCCGGCGGAGGGTGCACGGGCCCCGGGGCAGGTTCCTTGGGCCCCTTCAGCTGCGCCACCTTCTCCTTGTGCTGTTTTCCCAGGACGTGGGTGGGCCACAGCAGCTCGCTTTTCACCGCGACGCCGCACAGCGAGCAGCTCAACTGCCCCAAGCGGTTGTATTTGGCGAAGGGGGACTCTACTTTCTTTCGGCTGGCGCTCAGCCGCTGCTTCTCGGACTTCATGAGCCGTCGCAGCTCATCCTGCTTCACGGTCCGCTTTCCAGCCGAAGCGGACGACGCCATCTTGGCGGTCAGAATCGGCGGAGACTGTCGCGCTTCCGCCTCTCTGCTGCGTTTCCACAACATCCGCAAACATCATTTCCGGATGCCGTCAAGGCACGCCGGCTCGCGGATTGGCCAGAGGTCCAACCAATGAGAAAAGGGGCGGGCTGTTTCTCCTAGCGGCCGCGGTCAAGGGTGGGCGTTGGTCCCAGCTGTTTACTGTCGATTTCATCTTTATTTTTTCTTTCCTTCTTCTTCTCCTCTCTTTTTCTTTTTGTCTTTGTTTTTAGAGGAGCCCAGAGATGGCGGCGGTGAAGGCTCTCAACCCCAGGGCGGAGGTGGCGCGAGCCCAGGCTGCGCTGTCAGTCAATATCTGTGCGGCCCGGGGGCTACAGGACGTGTTGAGGACCAACCTGGGGCCCAAGGGCACCATGAAAATGTGAGGGAAGGAAGAGGAGGTGGCTCGGGTCCTGGGGACCGTTATAGAGCGTTAGGGGCGAGGTTCTCGGCGGGCTCTGATCCAAGCCCAGACTCGGTGGGCAGGGGCGGTTCGGGAGTTGTTTGGGAAAGAGTCACTCTCTCTCCTCCCCAACCTCCACTCCAGCCTTAAAACAAACAAACGACAACAAACCATCACCTTCTCTTTTAGATCCAATATCGATTCTAAGGCGGTAGGGGCTAGGCAATGAGGGTAAATGACTTGCCTAGCGTCACCCAGCTAGGAAGTGTCTGCATTTGAACTCAACTAGGACTTCCTATTTCCAAACCTGGCTCTCTGTCTGTTGACCTACTTAGTTACCTTGTTAAATAGCCCCATTTTATTATTTCATTTGATATTAGTGGGAAAGAGCAGTAGATCTGGAGTGGGAGAACTTGGGGGTTCAATATGGCTTTTGCCAATTGCCTTCTCTATGACCATGGGTTCCCAAACTTTCTGGGCCTTAGGTTCTTTATATGGTAAATGAGGGGGTTCATTAGATAGTCTACAAGGTCCCTACCAACTGTAGGCTTCTAAGGAAGGAAAGAAAGGAACAAGCACTTTTTACAGATACTTTTTTTTTGGTCTGCAACAATAGGTACTATTATACCTATTTTACAAGTTAGACAGGTTAAATAACTTGCCCAGGTATTCCAGACTTCAGACTCAGTGCTCTCTCTATCTGTTACACCCCCTAACTTGCTTTCATCCTGTTGAAAAAAATAAAACCCTCCTTAGCCTCTTACTTTTTGTATAATGGCCACAGTTTTGAACTGCTTTCCTCATGCAGGATTCTGTGGTGTCTATTTCCTAAATGGCTAGCAGGTCTAGTCTTTGAAGCAAGTGAACTTCCTTGTCATGATCCAGGTCTGAGAAGAGTAAGTTGAAGGCCATGGAAAAATGAAAAGCTACTTTTAATCCCAAGAGCATAGAGTTAGAGCTGGAAGGGAGCTTATAAGTCATTTAGTGCTGACAACTAATTTCCCTGATGAGGAAATGGGTTCAGGGTTAAGTTACTTACTTACCCAAGGTCATACCATGTGTCAGCATGAAAGTGCTTTACAAATATCTCATTTGAAGCTTACAACAGTTCTGGGAGGTTGATACTGCTATCATCCCCGTTTAAAGATGAGGAATCTGAGGCAGGTAGGTTAAGTGACTTGTCCAGGGTCACACAGTAAGTGTTTGAGGCTGGATCTGTACTAAGATCTTACAGGTGCTAAGATCTCTGCTTTATCCAATGTGCCACCATTCCACTATTCTAGTCAAGTAGTGTTTAAAAGTAGAAGTCATAAAGAGGTAAAGACTGGATTTGTAATTTCACAGATATAAAGAATTCCTGGAATAAGGAAACTCCTTTTTTTCCTTGTAGGTTGGCACCTCTTTAATTAATTTTTTAAAACCCTTAACTTATGTCTTGGAATTAATACTGTGTATTGGTTCCAAGGGAGAAGAGTGGTAAGGGCTAGGCAATGGGGGTTAGGTGACTTGCCCAGGTCACCCAGCTAGGAAGAGTCTGAGTCAAATTTGAACCCAGGATCTCCCATCTCCAGGCTTGGTTCTCCATCCACTTAGTATCTTGCTGCCTGTAACATAAACCTTTAATAGTAAAAAAACAAAACAAAACAAAACAAACTATCCAGAGGGAGCATGGAAGAGTGGAAAGGGTAAATGATTTGAAGTCAGGGGCTGGTATGGAATCTCAGCTCTTACTGTGAGAAGGATTTTAGATTTGCACACTGGAAGGAACCTGAGAGACCATCCAGCCCAGGCCCCTAATTTTACAGATTAGAAAGTCAGGCACAAAAAAGGTTGTGATTAACTTTTAAGTACCTGAAGTGTGATGAGTCCAGTGCTCCTTTTATTCCATCACATTGCCTTTCACTAGCTTTTTCACCCTCAACAAATCACTTAGGGCTTCAGTTTCTTTATCTGAGAAATGTGGGGTTGGATGAAGAAGCAGCAAGCATGTAGTAATGGGTAGGATCTGGAGTCAGGAAATCTGGATTCAAATACTGCCTCAGACACTTTAAAGCTGCCTAGTCTCAGTTTCTTCATCTGGAAAATGAGAGTGGACTCTAAGATATCTTCTATCTCTAAATCTATGAACATCTAATTCTTCAGCTTCACACAATAGCTAATGGTATACTTTTCATGTGACTGGGACGGGAACAACAAACCTAGCCAGGGTGCTTTGCAGAAATCCTCATGACAGGATGTCAAACATTTCCTTCTTCTAAGTAGCTGGAGGGGTGGCTGAACATATTACCACACTTTCAATGGGGGTCTTTCTGACCTTCAACAGCATAAAGGATACGGAGGGCCAGCAAATGAATGAGCTGTGAACTACCCTAAAATATTCTTTTTTTTTTGTGCTTTTAATTCAGTTTTATTTTAATATCTGCATTTTCTCCACTGCCTGTCCTTTTATTGAGAGTGAAATAAAAACATGTCACAAACATGGATAGTCATAAAAAAAATTCCCGAGTTGGCCATGTCCAAAAAAGGTCTAAATCTGCATATCATCTTTCTCTCTGGAGGTGGGTAGCATGTTTTATCATGAATTCTCTGGAATTATGGTAG
Organism: Monodelphis domestica; assembly: GCF_027887165.1. Taxonomy (NCBI): domain Eukaryota; kingdom Metazoa; phylum Chordata; class Mammalia; order Didelphimorphia; family Didelphidae; genus Monodelphis; species Monodelphis domestica. The sequence goes on from NC_077228.1 coordinate 500,141,241, forward strand.
GTTATTGTGCTGATCAGAATTGCTAAGTCAAAGTTGTCTCTGCAATACTGTTGTTATATTAATTTTCACAATGAAATAAATAATGATAGATTTTTAGATTGGAACAAGATTTGCTTTTTGTCCAAGGGCAAAGGATCTGAATAGATGGATAAATTAGGGTCTGTTAGAAAAGAGAGAAGGTAAATATCATATATTTTTTATGCTGAAAAAAGACCTTAAAAGTTATCCAGTCCAACCCTTTCATTTTACAGATAAGTATATTAAGACTTAGAGAGGGTTTTTTTTTGACATGTCCAAAGTCACAAAATTAGTAAAGTGAGTGAACCTGGACCTTTGACCTGGGCCTCCTGACTTCATATTTTTTTTTTCCCCTAACATACTAAACTTTTTGGAAGACAAAGGCAGACACAGAAAAGGAGAACACTGAGGAAGGAAAGAAACATTGAGAGTCCTGAAATAAAGGGAAGTAGGTTTATAGATGAATCCCTTTGATTTTGTCAGTTTAAGTCCTCAGTTATCCTGTTTAAACCTTAAGAAGCTCCATTTTTGAATGAGATGGCCCTAGCAGCTCACTTAAGAGGAAAATTGTTTTCTGGACTGTAGTGGTGGTGGCTAGAGTAACAGGATTATGTGAAACAATTGGAGGTTTCCATATCTACTTTTGAGGATAGTAAGGGATCCAGCTCTTTGAATTTTGTTTAGGTCAGTGGGTGGCAAATGACAGATGAGTAGTGGCAAACATTCTCTTACCATATATATTTATTAATAACATGTTGTTCTTTGACCAGGCTTGTTTCTGGTGCAGGAGACATCAAGCTTACCAAAGATGGCAATGTTCTCCTCCATGAAATGGTGAGCTGTCCATGCTTGTTTTCCTCATAGTATTTATAAGTGGACATTAATTAAGAACAAGGGGGATGCTAATCGAGAATTTAAAAAAAATCCATAGTAAGCAGTTTGATACTGTAGTGTTAAGATAAATTAGGTTAAATTGCACTTGTCAGCAGCTTTTAAAATTTTATATGTATCGTGAAAAATGGCTGAGGAATCCCTTTAAGTTAAAGTCATTTAAAAATGCACTATATCTTATTCTATATGATCAGGGAACAGTCAGTCACCCTTTGCAATTTTAGTAAATGTATTCATCTTTGAGACGGAAAGATTTAATCTTATCTTGAAAGTGTCATGTCAACATAATACATACCAAAGCAATTGTTTTATTGTATATTTTTCTGCAGTCTTGAACTCTGAGATGGTGAACCAGCCAATTAACTTCTTTGTTTGGCTTGTTTTAGAATAGTTTATCCCATCAAATAGAGAATAGACAAGAAGAGTTTGTAAATTTGTGAAATGAAGTTTAATTTCATCCCTGTGTTTGTTAACTGAGTATAGCTCTGATGCCTCAATTAGCCTATTCATTGCTTTGCTTTTCCTTTTACTCATCACTTATTTCATTTTAAAGAAATCTCTTATGGTTCCTGTGTAGCAAATTCAGCACCCAACAGCTTCTTTGATAGCAAAGGTAGCAACAGCCCAGGATGATATCACTGGTGATGGTACGACTTCAAATGTTCTGATTATCGGAGAGCTTCTGAAACAGGCAGATCTCTACATTTCAGAGGTATTTATTTATTTTTTCCTTAAAGGAAAATAATATGTATTGAATCAAATGAATTAAGCTTAAAAAATAGCCTTATACTTAGTGGAATCATGTGTTTTCTGAGCTTGACTTACCCATTTCTTTGAAAGACTTGTTCATGAGTAAATTGTATGTCCATGTATATTTGACTCAGATCACAAATTAAAAGAAAAAAAAGAGTGCAAAAATTGAGTGATCTTTTATTGAGAACTTTTTGTAACTATAAATTTGCAATATGGCCTTGGCCTATTTCTAACCTTCTTTTCTACCCTTATTAACTCTCTTGAACTTAAACACATCATACACAGTGCCATTTCTATCCCTTTTTATCATGTTCTTCCTCCCACCTAAAAATCTCCTTATCTTTGCTTTTCAACCATCTACATCCAACTGATCCCTCAAGACCTAGCTTAAGTCACATTTTCTAACCATCTTACTTGCAATAATCTTTTCTTCTGTGTAGCTTCTAAAACATTTAATGTCTATACTGACATTCCTCATCATATACTATCTTGTGTCATCTTTCATATCATGGTCTTGTATTGCTATTTAAATACAGTTTTGTCTTCTTTTCCCAACCACATAGTAAGATCCTTTAAATCAGACACCATGTAAGGGGTACATTTTATGGTTGATCTGAATATATATTTTTAGTTGGTCGCCAGGGATTTCAATTATAAATCCCAATGAAATAAGTCAGAATGAAATTTTATGGTGGTTTATTTACAATAGAAGGAAGAAATTAAGAAAGAAAGGGAAAAGGAAAGAAGATCTGCTCCAGCTTGATCTGAGCCAGGCAGGTGTTCAGAGGCCTCAGCCAAGGGGTATCTCCAGAAAAGCCAAGGAAAAGAGAGTCCTAAGAGATGGGCCTTTCCAGAGGAAGTTGCCTCTAGAAAAGCCAAGGAAAAGGGGAGTCATCTTTATCACTCACCATGTGATTGTCTAAGGCAGTGGTTCTCAACCTTTCTAATGCCTTGACCCCACAATACAGTTCCTCAAGTTGCAGTGACCCCAAACCAAAAAATTATTTTGGTGGCTCCTTCAAAACTGTAATTTTGCTACAGTTATGATTCGGAATGTAAATACCTGATATGCATTATGTATTCTCATTGCTACAAATCAAACATAATTTAAACATAGTGATTAATCACAAAAACAATATTTAATTATATGTTGAGAAATATTAATCCAGCAGGAGGCAGCCTGAGCACTGGGGCGGGAGGTAAGTCCTGCCTGGGGAGGGGGTCCGCAGACGCTGCCTTCTTCTTACTGTCGTCTCCCTCCAGCTTGAGCTGAGGCTTCACTTTGCTGGGGTTACTCGGCTCCGTTATCCGCTCCAGGAGTTATCTGCTCCAGGACTCGTTCTTAACCCCTCTGGAGCCAGTGCCTGGGTGCTCTCTCTGGGTCTCTGAGTCCAGTCTCCAGGCAACAGGGTAAATCCATCGCCCCTCATAGGGGGAGGGCTGCTGATAGGTAACTAATATTAGTACAATGTGGGGGCAGCAGGGTCCCCGTTCTTTCTGAGATCTTGCTGTAAAGTAGCGCAATTTCTCAGTGGCTTTAGGCGACCCCTGTGTTTTGGTCGTTCGAACCCTACTGGGGTCGTGACTCACAGGTTGAGAACTGCTGATCTAAGGGAAGCAGTCTGAGGTCTCAGGCTCAAGCTCCTCCAGGGTCCAGTTCCACAGTCAAGTCCCTCTCACAGGAAGTGACGTGAAATATAAAGGCAGTTCTTTGTGTCACTTTCTGTATCTTACATGTACCAATGGTGGCTTAAACTTGGCTTTGGACAGCCCAAGGGGGCAGTCAGTTGTTTCTGATTTGTCACTTGTTAGAACACGTGGGTCATAGACCTTCCTCCCCCACACTTAATCCTTAAGTGGGGGTGTCTACATTCCTGGTTACTAAAATTCTAAAGACTAAGCAGGGTGGAGTAAATCTAAAATTCACAACCATCAATCCCAGTTCCATAGCCTTCCATCTTGTTTGATAGAATGTCATGAGAGACTTTGCCAGATGCCTTGGTAAACCACAAATATACTATGTTTAAGCATTTCCTTGATGCACCATTCTCATAAGCTTGTCAAAGAAGGGAATAATGTTAGCTTGATATGTTTTTTTCTTAGAGGAGCCATGCTTGTTCCTAGTGAGCACTGTTGTTTTTTTCTGAATGCTTATACACCATTCATTAGTAATTTGTTCTATAATTTAGCTGGTGTAGTTACAGAGTGATTTCTGTAGTTTATGGAATATGCCATTTTGAAAACGGAGACTACTTCAGTTATTTACTTGGCTTCTAGTCTTCAAAAATGTTCCTCAAAATTCACTGACAATTTTCAGCAATAACATTTACAAGTTCTTTTTAATAAAAGGTTAAAAATTTTGGGTCAAGATACAAACTCATTTAGGTGTTGTTCTTTCACTAGTTCCTTGGGTTTCAGTTCCCTCTTAACTATTTTTATTTTACTTTTTACAAACTAAAGATAATTTTCTTTGATAGAGAAGGTTAAGGATAGGAGCAGAGTAGGAGTTTGAGTAGTTATATTCTTTTTCTGTTTGCTAACATTATTATATCCTCCTCCTGCTCAAGTACAAGACCTAGCCTTTTCTTATTCTTCTTAGCCTAAAAATAGCTTAAAAAATTCTTTGTACTGATGAAGAATGTCAGCCACCTACTGGCAAAGAGGTGATAGATTAAAACATGCAGAATGACACTTAAGTTTTGGGATATTGTCAATATAAGAACTTCTTTCACTTGGCTATATATTTGTTGTAAGGGTTCCCCCCCCCTTTTGTGGGGATGTGGAGGAGAAATAGAAGCAAGAGAAAATAAATGCTTGTTAATTGGATAAATTTAATTTAAAAAGTCCTTGGTACTGTCTTTAGTATTCTCTTCAAATTTTATTTCATTTCACTCCAGACTTCATTCTTTCTAAAATTCTTATAGATCCATGTTACTTTTTTTTTCTATTCTTCCCTGGTTATGTGCCTTATTGTCTGTTTTGTAATGCTATTTTCTTTTGTGAATTAGGTGCCTTCTCCACTGTTTTTTTTTTCTATGACATTCATGATCTCTATAATATACAGGGAATTCCTCCTCCTCAGTTTTTGGTTTCATCATATTGACAGTCAAATACATTCTCCCCAGTGTGAGATTTAAAATGGTTGAGGTCTTAAACTGTAGTGAGTTAAAATGGTGGAAGATATAAATTGTGATAGATATAAGAGAGGGTGAGTAAATTTGACCTCAGAAAATGTTTCACTACAGTGTCTTGGTTTTTAAGTCAAATATAAGGTGGTCGCCAGGGAAATATTCCCAATTATTCAAATACCCAAGTCAACTGGGTTTTATAGAGATTTTTAATTAATAATATAATGAGGAATTAGAGAAAGAGAGAAAGAGTAGGAAAGGAATAATTATGAAGGGCCTCAAGCCAATATGGCCTAGACCTGAATCTTAAGGGAGAGAGTCAGTCAGTCAGTCTTTTAACACTCACCACAAGGTCTGCCTAAACAAGGATTCTAGTGACACCAGGCCAGCTCCATCTCAGCTGACTTCACCAGAGAGAGCTCCAGCAAGACCTCCTTAGAGATTGTCCTCCAAGAGCTTCCCTTCTCCAGAGTCTCTCTCAAGAGATTCTTCCCAAGTGATCCTCATCAGAGATCCTCCAAAAGGATTTCTCCAAAAGGATATCTATCTCCTCAAGAGATTCTGCTTTTTCTTATATAGGGGTTTTTCTCCCATGTCACCTCCCCTAAGTCCTTACATCTACCAATCACTGTAGATGCTTTCCAAAGGACTGCTCATCTAAATTCCTGCTAAGTCGACCAATCTCCTCAGTAAGTCTGAATCAGAAAAAATGCTGCTGTGTCGACCAATCTCCTCAGTAAGTCTGAACCAGTGAAAAGACAGTTGAGTCAACTAATCTTATTAAGACAAAACTTGCCTGACCCTTTTAGGTACCTAGCATCTCATTGTATCAATTCTAAAAACAGGCCTGGCTCAAAGAACTCCTTGCCCCACCATAAGCATGGATCCAAGTACTTTCTTTGTTTAGCAAGGAGTTTTCTGCCCTAAAGCATTCTTAAGTACAGGTGGAACAGAGGTCCTCCCATTTCTGATCCTGGCGAGTTCTCACATCAAAATGGGGAATGTTTCTCAGTAGGGAATTTGAGGATTCCTCAATGTGGAGTAAAATTTTTAACATTCATAAGTCTGTGAAATTTTAAGGTTCATACCAGGCATCATGGGATGTATTCTATCCCCAGTCAAGCATTCATTGTTTCTAGTAGATGTAGAAAATCAAATACCAATCTTTAACACAATCTACATAGCAAGCTATACACTTCCTATCCTGCAATTGGAAGAAGAAATGAAAATTAACTAATTTCCCTTGGTTCTTCACTTTCCTGCCCAGAGGACTTTATCATTCCCAGATATATAGTTTCAAAGTTTCTTTTGAGGACATCATATGTTCTCACACAAGTCACTATAACTAAATGATGGTTGGTGGATTTGTTAATTATCACCATCATCTCCTTCAGGTGCCATATATGTGCTCTAGGTTCTAGGGGCCTGGGATCCCCTCATACAATTGTTGCCTTAGAAATGGAACTGCCTCACTTGGTGGGGAGATCCACATGCGCATTAAAGCCAACCAAAGAGATACATCACCAATGAGTTCCCAGAAATACCTGCACTCTGATTCCCCAAACTATTTCTTTTGGCTTTTGACAAAGACAGTGATAGCCCTTGCTTTCCATTTTCCACAGAGAACAAGGATGGAACCATTCCTTTTGTGAGCTTGATCAGCAGTGGAGACTTTGTGGGGGAGATATAGATAATCATAAGAAGAAAAGGGAGTCCACACATCCCAGATACTATGAATTCCTACCTGTGAGAGGGAGTTGGGTTCATGTCCTCATGGAGGCTTCTTTAAACCCATATTTTGGGGGGGGTAGATAGATGGGTTAGTAGATTGAGAGCCAGGCCCAGAAATGGGAGGTTCTGGGTTCAAATCTGACCTTAGATATTTCCTAGCTGTGTGACCCCTAAGGAAGTCTCTTAACACCTGTTACTTAGACCTTACTGCTCTTCTGTTTTGGAACCCAATACACAGGATTGATTCTAAAACAGAAGGTAAGGGTTTACAAAAACAAAACAAAACAACAAACGGCCCCCTTCTTTTCTGCCAGGCAGAGTATAGTGGCTCACTATCACCCAGCTTTCCACTATAAATGATGTCTTGGTTAAATATACTTCAAGCCAATCTGACTCTTAAAGTGGAATTGTTAAAAGTGATTTCTTAGGCTAATCAGCTTTGTAAAACCAGTGCCTTCAGCAGTACTCAGTATAGCCTGGTTGTGAGGCTTCTGATAGGGTCCTTTCTCTTAGATGTTGTCTTTTTTTTTTTTAAACCCTTCTTTACTATTTTATTAACAACAGAAGCACAGAGGTTAGGCCAACAGGGTTAAGTGACTTGCCCAGGAAGTGTCTGAGGCCAAATTTGAACTCGGGTCTTCCTGACACCAGGCCTGGCTCTCTATCCATTGAGCCAGCTGGTGCTCCTATCTCTTAGATGTATGCCCTCCTTCTGTCCCCCAAGCCAGCTCTCTGAGTTGGTCTTTCTGGTTCCCTTTAGTGGAAGTGTCTGGGCAGGCATCACAAATGTCCTTAATGGTCTTCCACGGGGTGGTCCGACCCTTATCCCTCTGGGGTACAAGGTAGTGTCATGCCACTGCCTTTTGGCATTCTACAATGTGTCTTGCACCCCCTATTCCTTCATGTCCTCCTTGAAGGGCACAGATCTTTCTTGTTCCGTGTTTCATGGGGTTCCCGAGAGATGCACTGAACTCTGACGCGAAATGTGATAGAGTGAATCTCCATCCCTTGGGAAGACATGCTTCGTGCCCTTGGGCTCCCCTCCTTTACCTATGGGTGGATAAGCCGTAGGAGATGTATTGCTTGATGAGATTTCTCAGGGTGAGAAAGGGAACTTCACTGTTCGCCTGCACGTTCTGAGCTCTCAAGCCTGTCCCCAGACCCGCCACCCGGCTTGTGCCCCATCACCGAGGCCTTCCTCAGTGCCCAACAGTCAGCAGTTGTCTAGTCTTCTGCACACGCAAGGGAAAGGCACGGACAGATGCACTCTGGAGAACACAAACTCCCGAAGGGACACGGAGCCCGTTCTCGGCAGATCCCGCCATGGGGAGAGCTCAGGCCTGCTGCAGATGGAAAACAAGGCACTGGGGAGGGCTGGCTGCCCTACTGGCACCTGGTGGTAGCAAGTAGTGAAGCCCTCGGCATCCCCCAGGCCCTCTCCCCCCATCAGTCGGCTTTGAAGCCTTCGGGATTCTCTGAGGAAGCTGCTGGTCATGCCAACAAGACAAGGCGTAGGCCTCTTTGCCGGAGAATGGACTTTTAGGGTCAGTCAGCATTCTCATTGCGTGTCCAGACCCCTTCAAGACGATGTCAAACGTCCCAGATGCTTAAAAAAAGTTGTATTGTTTGACCTTTATTAGCTATTGTGTCTGGTTGGAATTCAGCTGCTTTGTGTTGTTTGCACCGAATGCTACTGTGTCGTGTATGTTTCTGTTCTGTATCAATTCATGCCAGTCTCGCCATATTTCTGAGAATTCTTCATTTTCATTGTTTCTTAAGGCACAATGATAATTCCATTCATTCATAAACCGTAATCTGCTTAGCCATTGTCCAGTTGGTTGGCATATACTTTGTTTTGAGCTTGTGGTTACTAAGAAAGCGCCACTGTGAATATTTTGGCATATATCAAACCTTTCATTTTTGCCCTTGATTTCCTTAGAGTACCTGGTATGGTACTGAAAAAAGTAAATTACTTCAGGAGTTATTGTCATTTTTATTATATTGGCAACCGTCTACCTCTGAGCAGTTAACGTTTCTCTAATTATTTAGGTTTGTCTTTATTTCCGTATAGAGTACTTTGTAGTTGCTTTCCTATAGTTCCCATGTGTCTGGTAGATAAAACTCCCAACTATTTTGTTATTAATCATAATAATAGCATTTATATAGCATTTTAGGCTTTGCAAAATGCTTCACAATTATTATCTTATTTGATCTGCACAAAAATGTGGGAGATAGGCGCTACTAGCCCCATTTTTCTGATGAGGAAAAGGAGGCAGACATGCCTCAGTTTAGTGACTTGCCCTATTAGGTAACTGGTACCTGGGATTGGCTTTGAGCTCAGGTAGTCCTGATTTCAGGTCTAGCACTCAACCCACTGGACCACCTAGCTTCCCATTTTGCTACATTCTATAAGCTATTTAAAATGGAATTTGTTTTTCTTTTTTTTTTCCCCAGCTGGGTTTTGTTGGCAATATGTAGAAATGCTGATGGATTCTGTGGATTTATTTTATATCCTGCAACTTTACTGAATTTATTAATTTTTAAAATTATGTTTCAGTTAATTTTTAGGGCTCTCTTAGTAAATCATCATATTACCTGCAAAAAGTGGGAGTTTTCTTTTCCATCTCAAGTTAATCTGTCCATGTTTAAGTATCGAGAATTAGTACTGATCTGCCAGTCTCTAGATAGAAACCAAGACTACAATCAGTAAACACAAATTGCTTGCTAAAATATTCTAAAATCAATGATCTTTTTGTTTTTTAGACCTGTTAGCTGCTACCTACTTCTATTAACATTTTTATATGTCCCTTAGTGTGTTAGTACTGTGCTATATATGTAGGTGATCATTAAATATTTGTTGCATTAATTAATGGTACCAGTAGAAATAGGAAAATGTTTTCTATGTTAAAAGAGACATCTCCCCTGGTATTTCATTCTGTGAAAAAGAAAGATGGTGTACAGTTCCTCTCAGTCTGTGTTTGAAATGTGTATCTTGGTAGCATGCTGAGCCTTCTGACAGCACTAGAAAACAAGCAAACAAATAAACCTTCTCCAGAACAAGAGAACTTCAGACTCTTTGCCATATTTTAAAAATTATTATTTGCACCTGTGTGCAGTTTAGAACTCACACTTTAGCCTCTGGGCAATTTGGAGACAAGTGAACCTCAGGGTGTACTTAAAACAAAAGAAGGAAGAATAATCTGAGCCTTTTGCTAAAATTTCTTTTCAGCAAACCCCAGGAAAACAGATTACCTCTAAAGAGAGTAACACTGACATCTGTGTAAATGTATCTCAGGAGGAGGGTGGAATCCACCAAAAATATAGTTATGGTAACACAAATGAGATGTACATTAGTGCCCTGCAAGCAAAACTCTTTTAGTAGTCTTTGGGAAAAAAGAAGACAACTCTTTAGAGGAAGAAATATGTAACTTGCCAAAACTGGCTATAACAGTTTTATTTTTACCTAAAATTTGGGACAATTAACCTTCTGGTAGGCTTCTTTTCTCTTTACGTGCAGTGGGGGGAAAATACCAATTTTCAGGTCAGGAAGATAAGGAATGCCACATTCATTTAAAGCACTTAAAATTCGCCTATAGAATAACATCTCATCTTATATAGCAGTTTCAGATATAACCACTAAAAGACTCATATTGAATTTTTGCAGCCACAGGCAAACAGCAAAGGAGAATATAGAGGAAGAATTCTTAAAGGTACATTGTTAATGGATAGACAGGGAAAATAGTAGTAAATAAATCATATGAAAAGCTTGGGCAAGAGTTCTATTTTGCTGCACAGAGAGTACTGATGTAGCTAAGTTCCAGGAACATTTGGAAAACATTATTCTGATCTCAGTATAGGCTGCTTCTAACTATAGATTTTCTTCATGATACCATTTAGTAAGTTATATAATGAAAAATAATCACCATGTTTGTTTTGTACAAAATTACCATATAAAAGATATATTTACTATAAGAAGCTTTTTTTCTATTAATTTAAATAAAATGTTTTATTCATCATTATTGCTCTTCTAGTCTTCATCACTTTTGTTCTCTTATTAACAACATGATTTATAGGCTGTACTCAGCATTTATTTAAGTCAAATTTTGAGAAAAAATATGGCCTATCTGTACCAATATGATATTCTTTCAAAGGATGCTAATTGCAGAGTTTTTGCCACTGGACAAAATCCTGGTAATGTTTCCTTGACCCCTAAGTGTGATTTGTAGCTCTTTTGGTTTGAAGTCTTTGTTAAGACAGTATTTATACTTTTTCTTTGCATTAAATGAATTCTCTTTCTAGAAAATGTATGTATATTAACATAATTCATGTTCAGAGGGGAAGTATTGAGCAAACATTAATACTATTATTGGTTTTAGGGTAATAACGAATGACTTGGCTATGGTGTAGTGGTTAGAGGGCTGCCTTGGTTTCAGTTTTGCCTCAGCCATGTATTAGCTGTGTAACTTTGGGGTAATCACTTACCTTCTGAGTGCCCTAGGTAATTTTCTGTGGCTCTAAGTGACAGAAAAGTTGCTGATCTGCACCAGTGGTAGGAATTTTTGCCCCAGAAATTTCCCATACCAATGAAAATTCTCATCTGGACCAATGGCCCCTGCCCCCACCCCACAAAACTCTAATTAGTCAGAAAATATACGTTTGTTTCTGAAGACAAAGAGTATATTTATATACGGAAAACACTATATGATATCTGACAAAAGAGAATGGTTATGTCCATTTGGATGATTTTAATAATGGTGATTTTGTGGCAATATAATTGTAATAGGGTCTCCATCCGAGGATAATAACTGAAGGTTTTGAAGCAGCAAAGGCAAAAGCCCTTGAAGTTCTGGAGGAGATTAAAATTGAGAAAGAAATGACCCCAGAAATCCTTCTAGATGTGGCTAGAACATCTCTCCACACTAAAGTTCATGCTGAATTGGCTGATGTATTAACAGAGGTAGGTGTTAAACTCATTGCTTGAAACTAATATTTTTTCCAAGTCATTTTTAAAATTACCAAAAAATATTTATCATAAGCTTAATAACTATGAACTGTCTCAAGAGACAGGCAATATTACTTGGCATTCCTATTTCTTTGAGGACTTGCCACATTTTGTTGTAATCCACAAAGCCAAAGGTGTTAATGTTGTTAAAGCAGAACTAGATATTTTTTGGAACTCACTTGCTTTCTCCATAATCCAACAAATTTTGCCTTTTAAAAGGTCAACCTGTTCTTCTGATAATTCTCAGTTCACATATTGCCAAAACTTAGCTTGCATAAACTTGCTGGAATGTGAAATGAGCACAATTGTTCAGTAATTTGAACATTCTTTGGCATTGACCTTCTTTAGGATTGGGACATAAATGGATCCTTTCCAATCCAGTGGCCACTGTTGAGTTTTCCATATTTGCTGGCATATTGAATGCATCATCTTTTAGGATTTTAAATAGCTCAAATAGAATTTCATCACCTTCATTATTAGCAATGCTTCCTAAAGTCCACTTGACTTCATTCTCTAGGACATCTGGCTCTAGAGCAGTAAAAACACCATTGGCTACCAGTGATGTTAAGATCTTCCTTGTGTATTCTTGCCACCTCTTCTTCCTCCTCTTCCACATCAAAAACCAAAAGGGCAAGGGCAAGGGCAAGGTGCCCAGAGTAATAGAGTCAGTAAGTATCTGAATTCAGATTTGAACCCAGGTTCTTCTGACTCCAGGCCTGGTGCTTTATCCACTATGCCACCTCTTTTTAATCTCTACTTTTGTTAAGTACTTACCATTTTTGTCTTTTATTATGCTTATTTTTTCATGAAATATTCCCTTGATATCTCTAATTTTCTTGAAAAGACCTCTTGTCTTTCCCATTCAATTGTTTGCTTCTATTTCTTTGCTCATTTAAGAAAACCTTATTTCTCTTTGCTATTTTCTGGAATTCTGTATTCAGTTGGATATATCTTTCCCTTTCTTCTTTTTCTTTCACCTTCTTTCTTTCATCAGCTATTTGTAAACCCTCATCAGAGAGCCATTTTGCTTTCTTGCTCTTTTTTCCCTTTGGGATGTTTTTTGTTGTTGCCTCCTATACAATATTACAAACTTCTGTCCATAATTCTTCAGGCACTCTACCAGATCTAATCCCTTAAAATAAAACACTCCATTTCATATTCATTAGGGATGCTATTTAGGTCATACCTTTATAGTCTCATGGTTTTCTCTACTTTCTTCCATTTAAGTCTGGATTTTACAATAAGATACTCATGATCTGAGCCCCAGTCAGGTCCAGATCTTATTTTAACTGTCTTTATGTAGCTTCTCTACATTTGGCTGCAAAGCATATAATCAATCTGATTTTGATATTGACCATCTGGTGATTTCCTGCATAGAGTCACCTTTTGGGTTCCTGAAAAAGAATGCTTGCTATGACCAATGAGTTATCATGACAAAACTTTATCAGTCTCTGCCCTGCTTCATTTTGTATTCGAAGACTGAACTTGCCTGTTATACCAATTACCTTTTGATTTCATACTTTAGCATTCCAATCTGCTGTGATGAATGTGACTTTTTTTGGTGTTATTCCTAGAAGATATGAAAGCCTTCTTAGAATTGAGCATTTTGGCCTCTTTGGCAATAGTGTTAGAGACTTCTGTACTATGATGTTCAGTGGTTTGCATTCCAATTTGAACAGATAATTCTGCCATTTTTAAGATTATATCCCAGCACGATTTTCTCAACTTTTTATTGATTATGAAGATTACTCCATTTCTTGTTAGGGATTCTTCCCCACAGGAGTATCTGTAATGATCATCTGATTTAAATTCATTCATTCCTACCCATTTAAGTTTACTGATACCAAAGATGTGTATGTTTAACCTTTCTGTCTCTTGTTTGACCATAGCTTACCTTGGTTTGTAGATCTTACCTTCCAGGTTCCTATGCAATAATGGCCTTTATAGCATTTGACTTTCCTTTCATTTCCAGGAACATCCACAGCTGAGCTTGCTTTCTCTTTTGAAGAATTCTCTTAATGAAGCAGGCCCAGCTGCTTCATTAGTTTTGGAACTACTTGTTGTCCTTTTCTCTTCCCCAGGAGTGTGTTGGATATCTTCCGACCTGAGGGGTTCATCTTCTGCTTTCATAACTTTTCTCATTTTAATATTGTTTAAGTTTTTTTTTTTTGGCAGAGATACTAGAATGGCTTTGCCATTTCATTCTCTAGTAGATTGCCTTTTGTTTGAACTCTCCTTTATGACCTGTCCATCTTAGCTCAGAATTTTATTGACCTAGGCAAGTCTCTCTGCTATGATGAGGTAGTAATCCAGGAGGAGAGTTAAGAATATGGGATCAATGGAATAGATGCACTTTATCTGTATCCTTTTCCCAAGTGCTTATGATGTTCTGTCTTTGGTTTTATATTTGTTTTATTTATGGATAGCTGTGGATAAATGTGTATATAGTTCACATTCTGCTCATTTCAAATGGAGTATTATTAAGCATCTTTTTGTATCTGATAGGATATTTTATAAATCTAATACTATAGTTAAGTCATACATATTTATGAGTTTCTTAGTCTATTAGACTTATCATATCAGACAAGTGCTTGGAAATGTTCCAGAAATGAAGTGCTAACCTTCATTTTCCATTTATCCACTGCCTCACAATTAGAATGGAAGTGTTGATGACTGGTTATTTAGCTAGCTACCAACAGATCAAGTTAATCTTGGCTGCTCTTTTTTTTTTTAACCATTATCTTCTGTCTTAGAACTGACACTGAACCACCTAGCTGTCCTTGGCGGCAGGTTCTTTAAATAAAAGGAGATGATGGGGCAGCTAGGTAGCAGAGTAGATAGAGGTCCAGATGGGGTGTTGAAAGGACCTGGACTCAAATCTGGCCTCATATGCTTCCTTGCTCTGGGACCCTAGGCGAGTCACTTAAACCTAATTGCCCAGCCTTTACCACTCTTCTGCCTCAGAATGGATACTTAGATAGAAGGTAAGGGCTAAAATAAATATATAAACAAACAAGCAAATAAATAGATTAATAATGAATGAATGAATAAACAAATAAATAGGGATGATAACCTAGGCTTGTGAGTTACAGAATCTTAAAAGAGGGCAGTATCTCCTAGGCCATGCAATCTAATTAATATCCAAGCAATAGTAATCTCCAAAGTTTGCCCAAGTGATCACCCAACTTCTTTTTAGTAAAATTTTATCTTTATTTTATTCCAATAACAAATTTATACATAAAGTTTCCCAAAGTTACATGATTCATATTATCTCCCTTCCCCCTTCTCTCCTAGCTCCTGGAGTTGACAAGCAATTCTACTGGATTATACATATATTATCACTCAAAACCTATTTCTATATAATTCATTTTTGTAAGAGAATAATCTTATAAAGCCCAAATCCCAAATCCTATACCCAAATAAACAAGTGATAAATCATATGCTTTCAATTGCATTTCTACTCCGAGAGTTCTTTCTCTGGAGGTGGAGAACATTCTTTGTCATAAGTCCCTCAGAATAGTCCTGGATCATTGTATTGCTGAGAGTAGATAAGTATCACATTTGATCATTCCATAATATTGCTGTTACTGTGTACAATGATCTCCTGGTTTTGCTTATTTCACTCTGCATCAGTTCATGTAGGTCTTTCTAGCTCTCTGAAATCATCCTGTTCATCATTCCTTACAGCACAATAATATTCCATCACCATCATATACCACAATGTGTTCAGCCATTCCCCAATTGAGGGATATCCCTTTAGTTTCCAATTCTGGTTTGGTATATGCTACATATGGCCAGAAAACAATCATTAATATATTTTAAATTAGACTAGAAATGGATCTTTGTGAGATATTGACATTGAAGATATAGCATGAGATGAGGAAGGAGTGAAAGAAACTTAAAAGCGCAATTAGAGAGATGGGTACAAGACCATGGGTGGAGAGTATTATGGAAGTCATAGGTAGAAAGGATATTAATAAAGAGAAGAATATTTAAAACCATCTGCAAAAGTATCATATGCAGTGGGGATAAGTTAGAAGCCTTCCAAATAAGATCAGGAGTGAAGCAAGGATGCCCATTATCACCACTATTATTTAATATTGTATTAGAAATGCTAGCAGTAGCAATTAGGAAACTGAAGGGATAAAGTAGGCAATAAGGAAACTAAACTATTACCCTTTGCAGATGATATGATGGTATATTTAGAGAATCATAGAAAATCAACTAAAAAGCTAGTAGAAATAATTAATAACTTTAGCAAAGTTGTAGGATACAAAACAAACCCACACAAATCATCATCATTTATACATATTCCCAGCAAAAATCAGTAGCAAGAGTTAGAAAGAGAAACTCCATCTAAAACTACTCTAGACAATATAAAGTATTTGGGAATCTATTTGTCAAGACAAACTCAAGAACTATACAAACACAACTACAAAACACTTTCAGAAACTCAAATAAAACTATATCTAAACAACTGGAAAAACATTAATTGTTCATGATTGGATGAGCTAACATAATAAAAATGACAATCCTACCTAAACTAATTTACTTATTCAGTGTCATACCTATCAAACTACCAAAAACTTTAAAAAATAAAGTTAGAAAAAATTATAACAAAGTTCATCTGGAATAACAAAAGACCAAGAATATAAAGGGAACCAATGAAAAAACTTAAATTGTACTACAAAGCAGTCATCATCAAAACAATATATTACTGGCTAAGAGATAGAAGGGTAGATCAATGGAATAGACTAGGGGTAAATGACCTTAGCAAGCTAGTGTTTGATAAACCCAAAGATCCCAGCTTTTGGAACAAGAACTCACTATTTGACAAAAACTGCTGGGAGAATTGGAAAACAGTCTGGGGAAAATTAGGTTTAGATCAACATCTTATACTGTATACCAAGATAAATTCAAAATGGGTAAATGACTTAAATATAAAGAGCAAAATCATAAATAAATTAGGTGAACATAGAATAGTATACCTGTCAGATCTGTGGGAAAGGAAGGGATTTAAGAATAAGCAAGAGATAGAGAACATTACAAAATATAAAATGAATAATTTTGATTATATTAAAGTAAAAGGCTTTTGTACAAACAAAACCAATGTAACCAAAATTAGAAGGGAAGCAACAAACTGGGGAAGATTTTTGATAACAAAATTCTCTGACAAAGGTCTAATTTCCTGATTAGAGAAATGCAAATCAAAATAGTTCTGAGGTACCACCTTGCTCCTGGCAGATTGGTCAATATGACAGTAAGGGAAAATAATAAATGTTGGAGGGGATTTGGCAAAATCGGGACACTAATACACTGCTGGTGGAGTTGTGAATTGATCCAACCATTCTGGAAGGCAATTTGGAATTAAGCCCAAAGGACTTTAAAAGACTGTCTGCCCTTTGACCCAGCCATATCACTGCTGGGTTTGTACCCCAAAGAGATAATAAAAAAGGGTTATACAAAAATATTTAGGTAAAAAGGGAAATGAAGCCAGAATGAGGGGATAGATGGAGAGGGGGAAACAGATCTGGGAATGGTAAGGGGAATAGGAAAGATAGAAGTTTAGACCATTGTAATCAGCAAAAGAAATTTCAGTAAATCAAATCTAGATATTCATGTTAATGGGTGTTAGGAGGGAGAGGATGTCCAGTTGCATACCACGCATCTACATACCCACTGCCCATAGCTATGACTGCTAGGCAGCTAAAATCATTTGTGCAAAAGCACAAATGGGTAAATGACTTAAATATACTCTGTTAGTTAAGGAAACTGCTTTTGCAGTACTCCATGTGATTATGGACCCATGGAGAGTATCTAATAATGGGTAATGATGTAGTTGTGAATGTCCACAATTTAGAAAAGTTTTTGTTCTTTGAAAGTTGAATATATCGGGTTGGGTGTACTTTGGTGGAGTCACTCTGAGTGCATTGTCAGATTCTTAGATTTCCATATAAAGAATCTTGAGGTTTTTCACCTAGGATGGAAGAATCCAATATATTAATTTAATTAATTAATTTTTGCTAACCAGACACATGAGGTTCATTTACAGACCCACATTTAAATTTGCTAATTTATGTTGAGAAATAAGAACTAGAATCTTCACTAAAGAAATAAAAAGTGGAATACTCTTCCAGTGTGGGTTTCTCAGCATATTTTTTCCTCAGAAGAAAAGTCCATTTGTTGAAATGGACAAAACACTGAAATGTAAAATGGAACAGTTGAATTTTATGATCTCTAAAATCCTTTGCAGTTCTAAATCCCATGATCTTGTGATATTACAAATTAAGGTCAGATTTCTTGGTGAGGATGTAGTCAGAGCAAAGGAAGTTGTATGATCTTAAAGTAAAATCATTCTCAAGCTATAGTAGCTTAATGGTTTCCTTTCCTGTATGCTATTATATCTGCCAAGTGAACTAGGATACACATGTAGACTGCTCTGGCAACTCCAATTATTGTTAAAGAGGACTGGATAAATTCTTAACCAACTATTCTTTTTCAACATTTTTTGTCAGCTATTAAAAAATATTTCTCCTATTCTTATCTCTTGTTGTTTCTAAGACTGTAGACTATTTTAGACCAGTTACATTTTAGGGGATCATTAAAATGTTTCTTATTCTCTTATCTCCTGCTATTTATCAGATTATATTTTAAGGGGTCACCTTTCTCCAAATCAAACTTTTGGATCATTTCTGGGAGAGTTAGTACACTCTAATGAAAGGAACACTGAATTACGAGTCACTCAGCCTGGATCTTAATCCTGGATCTGCTCTTAACTTAATGTATGACACTGGATGATTCACAATGGTCCCAGTTTCAGAGCTCCAGTTGAAGATACTGGAGCAAATGATCCCTAAGACCCCTTCTAATTCTGAAAGACGACCTTTGGGTTTGGCCCATTGGGTCCAGCACTTTTACATCTAACTTGTAATTTGGAGGCAAAATAAGAGAATAATTGGGACAATGGGTTTTGATTTAAGAGTCCAAATTATTTCATGATTGTATTAATTTCTATTAATACAGGCTGTGGTAGAGTCTCTTCTAGCCATTAGAAGACCAGGTTTTCCTATTGACCTTTTCATGGTCGAGATAATGGAGATGAAGCATAAGTCAGAAACTGACACAACGTAAGTTATACAACATGTGGCCAATATGAGATTTAGACAATTGCCTTCAACTTAGCTTCAGTTAACTTGACAATTTATACTGAATGTTAGAAATGTCTTTTGCTAATATTCCATTAAGCCAAATTGTTTTTACATATAGGTAGGAGTTTGAACATCAATAATTTAGAAATTTCCCAATGATTTTGAGCAGATATTTAAAAATAACAGCACATGCTTGATTTTAGTTTGTCACAATCAACTTAGATCCTTCTTGAATGCCTTATTGTGGCCTGGAGGTGTCAGTGAGTTATTGTGGACTCTGTGTTACTCTAACAAGCCTTTACCAACCAGAGACCTGGTGATGGGCTGTCTGTCACTTGAGAAGCAGCCTTTTAAAGACTAGAGTAGGGGAAGCTAGGGGACTCAATGGATTAAGAGGGACAGGCCTAGAGATGGGAGGTCCTGGGTTCAAATCTGACCTCAGACATTTCCTAATTGGGTGACCCTGGGCAAGTCACTTGACCCCCATTGCCTCTTCTTACTGCTCTTCTGCCTTGGAACTAATACACAGTATTGATTCTAAGATAGAAGGTAAGAGTTTAAAAAAAAGTCTAGAACAGTTCATCCTGGGATTGGCCCATAGCAGTGCATTTTTTTGGCTATAGCAACTTTTATGGAAAGATGACGATCTGAATCAGAGAAGGGAGCACACAGACTGACAAATTACAGATTTTGAAGTGAAACAATGCCATTGTATTGTATAAAAACTGTGCCAAGTGGATGTTAGGTTTGAAGTTGGATGCAGAGGGTGTAGCAATCATGTCATGGATAGAACTGATGGCAAGAACTCTGCCCTGAGAGCTGAAAGATTAGAGTTCAAGGCCTGCCTCTCGTTTCTTAGCCACTCAGCTATGAAGTCAGAGAATCTAGGTTTGTCTCTGCAATTTATGATATGCATGATCTTGAGCAAGTCTTCTCTAGGCCTTAGTTTCTTCATCTGAAAAATGAGGGGTCAGACTGGATCATCTCTGGCCTCTTCCAGGACTAGAAAAACAGAAATAATAACATGCACACAAGCCTTCCTCAGGACCTTGTCTTGAGAATTAAATGATATGTAAATACATGTAAAATCTTTGATACATCAGAATTGCTTTATAAATGTGAGATCTTACCTCCCCCCCCAACCTTCTTCCTCCTTCTCTTCCACATCATCATGTATTTAGTGTGTGATCTCCTAGAATAGAAAAGAAAGAACTCTGAATTATTTTACCAGGTTGATCAGAGGGCTAGTTTTAGACCATGGTGCTCGTCATCCTGATATGAAGAAAAGAGTTGAAGATGCTTTTATTCTTACTTGCAATGTATCACTGGAGTATGAAAAAACGTAAGAGTGTTGTTTTTTCTTTATAACAATGTAGACAAATGTAGTTTTTTTCTTTCTTAAAGTAGTGTTTCTCTTCCCCCTACATATTTAAAGTCTTTTCATTCTTCCTTTTTTTCTTACATTTGCTTGTTTACTATTGTGTATGCATTCACATACTCTCTTTGTTCTTTTAGAGAGGTAAACTCTGGCTTTTTCTATAAGACTGCAGAAGAGAGAGAGAAATTGGTAAAAGCTGAAAGACAATTTATTGAAGATAGAGTAAACAAAATAATAAAACTGAAAAGAGAAGTCTGTGAAGGTGGAAATAAAGGATTTATTGTTCTTAATCAGAAGGTGAGAATGACATTTGAAACATGTAAGTATTTATAATTAAATGCTTGTTACATTTAACTTGGTAATAGAGAATGCTTAATTCCTTCTTGTTATTTCTATATGTATTTGATTACAGGGCATTGATCCATTTTCCTTAGATGTCCTTGCAAAAGAAGGCATTGTGGCTCTTCGAAGAGCTAAAAGAAGAAATATGGAACGGTGAGCTTAGTATGTAGATAAAAGAATCATACATTCTAAATAATAATTCAGCCCTGGGAGCTGAAATTGTTTTGCACTTTTGTGTACTTATTTTAGCTCATTCATTAGACATCATTTCTATAAAAATGTAATTGCTCAAAAGTTATTTAATCCAGGTAAGAACAAATTATTATATTGTTATAACCAGAGTTCTATAAAAGGGTTCTGAATAGTAGTAAGCTAGGCAGAAGAGTGGTAAGGGCTAGGCAATCGGGGTTAAGTGACTTGCCCAGGATCACACAGCTAGGAAGTGTATGAGGTCAAATTTGAACCCAGGACCTCCTGTCTCTGGGCTTGACTCTCAAACCACAAAAAGCATCCAGCTGCCCCCTAAATTTTATTTTTTAATAAGTAAAATATCTGCCTTTTCTGACCCCCCAAACCTTTGTTTACAAACACATATAATTAAGTAAAATAAATTCCTGCAGTGACCGTGTCCAAAAAAATATGTCTCATTCTGTACTATGAGTCCTTCACCTTTTTCTAAAAACCCTTAATTTCTGTCTTAGTACTCTAAGACAGATAGGCAAGGGCTTGGAAAATGGGTTAAGTGACTTGGACAGGGTCACACAGCTAGGAAGTGTCTGAGGCCAGATGTGAATCCAGGCCTGATGCTCTATCCACTATACTACCTCACTGCCTCTCCTTCACCTTTCTATAAGGAGATGGGTAGCATGTTTTATACTGAGTCCTCTGTAATTTTGGGTGGTCATTAAACTAATTGGAGTTCCTAAATCTTTCAGAGTTGTTTGTCTTTATGGTATTGCTATTGTGCTTCATCTGAAGTTTAAACAGGAGTAGCAATCATGGATTTAGACAAAGCTAAAGCAAAAATTGATCTAATTAAAAGAGATAAGGATTACATATTGATAAAAGATACCACAGACAACAAAGTAATATCAATACTGTAAAGGGGAAATAGGGTTAATTTTAAAAGGGTTGGACTTGATTATTTAAGAGTGTGGTCTCCAGGAATTTAATTAATTCCAAAGATATTTTATTTATAATTTCTTTACAAAATATAGAAAGAGTGAAGTAAGAAATCAGAGAGAGGATAAGGTAAGATATCTAACCTAAACACTAAATAATTTACTCCTGGTCCCTGAGCAGGGAGAGTTAGTTCTTAACTGGAGGGGCCTTGGCCCTTGTAGCCAAGGTCCTGGGGATGCAGGGAGTCTCTTTCAAGAGGATAGGTCTCTCCTGAGGTTAGTCTCTTTCGAATATCCAGCAGTTAAGAGTCAGCTTTTCATTCATCACATGTCAGTCTAAAGGAACAGGGTCTCAGGTCCAGTCAGCAGATCCTTCTACCCTTCTTCATCAGCCTCGACTCAAAAGCATGAAGAATTGAACTGAATTCTTCCAGGAAGTTGTCATCCCTTTCAAAGACATTTTCTTTTGTGTCACTTCCTGTGTCTTCCCCTAATTTTACGCCTACCAATCACAGTTGATGTTCTGCTCTAGGACTGCCCAGAAGGAAGTCAGTTGATTCTGATTCATCACTCACTATTGCACACATAGGTCACAGACCTCCCACTCAATGATTAAATGGGATGTTTACACTTTTGGTGATTAGATCTAAAAATGGGCAGATCTCCATACTCAACTTCTAAGTATTTTAATTATTTACACTTTTGGTGATTAAAATCTAAAAATAGGCAGGGGTTACAATTTAATCTTCACAATCAGGGGAGAGTTAATTAATTTCATTGTTATAATCATGGGAGAGTTAAATTTAATCTTCACAATACTAAATATATATGCACCAAATGGTATAGCCCCCAGATTTTCAAAAGTGAAGTTAAATGAGCTTATGGAGAAATAGACAGTAAAATTATACTAGTGGGGGATCTCAGCTTCCCCCTCTCAGGTCTAGATAAATAAAATAAAAATTAATAATAAAGAAGTGAAGGAGGTGAATGAAATTTTTGAAAAGTTAGAACTAATAGATCTCTGGAGAAAATTGAATGAGAATATAAAGGAATACTCCTTCTTTTCAGCAGAATGTGGAACCTATAAAAAAAACTGACCATGTATCAGGGCATAAAATCTTCACAACCAAATGCAAAAAAGCAGAAATAATAATGTATCTCTTTTAGATCATAGTGCAATAAAAATTATAATCAATAAGGGTTCATGAAAAGATAAGTAAAAATTTAATTGGAAGTTAAAATATAATTCTAAAAAAGGGGTTGGCCAAAGAGCAAATTATAGAAACAATAAAAAATTTCGTTAAGGAGAATGACAATGAAGAGACACTATATCAAAATTTATGGGATACAGTCAAGTACTTAGGAAAAAATTTATATTTTTATCTCTTTCTATTCATCTTTTAGGATTATCAAGATAGGGACTGCTAAGTGGCTGAGTGGATAGAGAGCCAGGCCTGGAGATAGGAGGTCCTGAGTTCAAATCTGGCCTCAGACACTTCCTAGCTTTGTGATCCTGGGCAAGTCACTTAACCCCCATTGCCTAGTCCTTATCACTTTTTTGCCTTGGAACCAGTACTTTGACTTTGACTATTGATTCCAATATTGAAGATAAGGGTTAAAAAAAAAGATCAAGACATAACAGAACCACTTTCAGCCCATTTATTAGACTTCTCTATGACTTCTGATGATGAGATGGTTCAGAGAAGACAGAGGTCTCATCTCTCTATATTAGAATGTAAAAAGTTTATTCTTGTTTAATCTCTTATGATCATTTATTTATATTTACTTTTTAAAAGTTTCCCTTGACTCCTGAATTTGAACTTTAAAGTTTCTACTCAGCTCTAGTCTTGTCATCAAAAATGTTTAGAATCATCAATTTCATTAAATATCCATTTGCCCCTGTAGGATTACATGGAATTTTATGAGGTAAGTTATTATTCCTACTTGTAAGCCTTTGCCTTCTAGAATCTTATCACAAGTTTTTTGCTATGTTAAAGGAGTGACTGTTAACTCATGTGTGTTCTGGGGCTATAGTTCCTCACCACTTGAATTCTTTATTTCTGACTACTTGCACTATTTTTATTTTGACCTAGAAGCTCTGAATTTTGGCTAGGTGTTTTCATTTTAGGGTTTCTATCCAGAAGTGGTTGGTGGATTCTTTTTCCACTTTTCCTTCTGGTTTTAAGAGATATTATGGGTTTTCATCTTTTATGATTCTTGAAATATGATGTGTAGATTCCTTTTTTGATTATGGCTTTCAGGTAGTCCAATGATTTTTAAATTATCTCTCTTGAACTTTTTCCATGTAATTTGTTTTTGCTATGAAATGCTTCATATTTTCTTTGTTTTCAGGGATTATTATTGCTTGGGCAAAGCTTTGTACCTCCTGTGCCATGCTATTGATTCCCTTTCCATTTTTTTCTTCCATAACTCATTTCTTTTCAATTTTCTCCTCTGGTCCTTTAATGAATTATATGTATCCATATTTTTAACATTTAAAAATTCTTGCTTTATCTTTTTTAGGAATTCTAGTTGAATTTGTCTCCACGTGGTGTTTTCCTTTGAGTCTTTGTTTGTGGGTGTTTTGGAGTAATTTTCTTCTTCTAGGTTTATGTCTTGAGTGACCCTCTTACCATAATAGCTCTTTATGGTGGGATTTTTATTGTTGTTTTATTTTGTTTGCTTGTTCTTCCAGCCTGACTTTGGGCTTTGTTAGGGCCAGGTTCTAAATACTTCTGGAGGGAGGACCAGTGTTGGTCCTGCTATTGCTTCTTTAGGCTATTACTGAATATTATCTCATTTTGGGATTTCAGGAGGCTGGAGACCTGCAGGTTTGCAGTGCTCCCAGAGGGATCTGTTCCAGGACAAAGTTTGATTTCTACCCTTCCTGGTCTGAGCTCTGCAAGTTCCCGACATGGGGGTATGAGTAGGTCTATGTATTGACCCCATCTGGAGTTCCAAAAGACTACTGCTATATCCAATACAGGTTCAGGGTGTCAGAGCTGAAGGCTGCCTTTTGGCCTAGGATTCATGCCCTGGTTATTCCACTGTATACTTCAGTCTGAGCTGGAGCCTGGAACTGAGATTCTGCCCTCCTCTTGTATCCTAGACACATAGTTGTTGTTTGCTTCTGGATTTGTTTCTTGTTTATTATATAACCTAGGACCCACTACCAGAACTACCAGTTCTCACTCAGAATGCCACCCCTAACCTTATATTCCCCCTTCAGTCACCTCTGGATCTGTGAACAGGATCTGGGTGGTAAGCAATAGAACTACCAGTTTGTACCTCTTCTGCACCCTATAAAAATTTAGGCCTTTAAAAAAAAAAAGATATTTTCCCAATTATATGTAGTAACAATTTTCCACCTTAAGTTTTTTGAAGTTAAAAGATCCACACTGTCTGCTGCCCTACTTTCCCTCCCCTCTCCTAGAGATGGAAAGCAGTTTGATCTAGGTTATATATGTATTATCATGCAAAACCTATTTCTATTTTGTAGTAAGAGAATACTCATATAAGACTAACCCCCCCCCCCAAAAAAAAAAAAACTAAAGTGAAAAATTGCATACTTCCATCTGGATTCTTATTCTAACAGTTCTTTCTCTGGAGGTGGATAGCATTTAAGTCCCTCAGAATTGTCCTGGATTCTTTGTTTTGCTAAGAGTAGCAAACTCTATCACAATATTGTTGTTATTTTATACACTGTTTTCCTGGTTCTGTTTATTTCACTCTGCATAAGTCCATGAAGGTCTTTCCAATCTTTCTGAAATCATCCTGTTCATAGTTCCTTACAGCACACTAGTCTTTCCTCACCATCATATACCACAATTTATCAACAATTCCCCAATTGATAGGCATCCCTTCAATTTTTAATTCTTTGCCACTATTGAAAGAATAGCTATAACTATTTTTGTACAAGTAGGTCCTTTACCCCGCTTTCAAAAAATCTCTTTGGGATACAGACCTAATAGTAGTATTACTGGATCAAAGGATATGCATTATTTTATAACCCTTTGGGCATAATGTAAATTTGTCTTCCAGAATGATTGGATCAGTTCACAACTCTACCAACAATGCATCAGTGTCCCAATTTTGTCTCATCCCCTCCAAACTTTATCACTTTCCTTTTCTGTCACACTGGCCAATCTGATAGGTGTGAGGTGGTACCTTAGAATAGTTTAAATTTACGCTTCTCTAATCAAGAGGGATTTAGTACATTTTTTCTTATTATTGATAGCTTTGATTTTTTCATCTGAAAACTGCCTATTCATAATCCTTTGACCATTTGTCAAATCTGACTTAGGCCTTTATATATTTGAGAAATGAGAACTTTATTAGAGAAATTTGTTATACATTTTCCCCAGTTTGTTGTTTCCCTTCTTATCTTGGTTACATTAATTTTATATGCACGAGAACTTTTTAATATAGTCAAAATCATTCATTTTACATCTTGTAATACTCTCCCTCTCTTGTTTGGTCATAAATTCTTCCCTTCTCCACAGATCTGCCAGGCAAACCATTTTATGTTCCCCTAATTTACTTTATGTCTAAAATGTTGGCCCTTCTGTGCTGGACATGAGACCTCTTCTTCTCCTGGTGAATAGCTTCTCCTCACACTGGAGTGCTCTGTGCTACAGTTTCTGGCCAGACCCATCCGCAGGGTCTGCAGATTTCTCTGGCAACCTTCTTTTGTTAACTTAGGGTGAAAAATGACATGATTTTTTCCTTGGATTTAAAAATCATGATATGATCTGGTCTGGTGCATTTTCTAGATCTGTTTGGAGGAACTGTTGGTGGTGGAGGGTAGAGGCTGACTGTCTTTCTTCTAGCTCCTTTGCCACTTGGCCTCTACCTTCTCCTTAAAGTGGAATTTTAAAGTATTGTGGCAATGCTGCCTTATTAGCAGTGCAATTTTCAGACAACTAGAATATTTTTTAAACCAGTAATTATTTTCTCTTTTAAAACCAGTACTGTGCATTGGTTCTAAGGCAGAAGAGCAATAAGGGCTAGGCAATGGGGGTTAAGTGACTTGCCCAGGGTCACACAACAAGGAAGTAGCTGAGGCTAAATTTGAACCCAAGACCTCCCGTCTCTAGGCCTGGCTGACAATCCACTGAGCCTCGTAGTTGCCCCCTCAATTAGAACATTTTTAACAGCTTTCTAGAATTAACTAAAACTTTGGTAAAATCCATTTCAGGCTGACTCTTGCTTGTGGTGGGATTGCTATGAATTCCCTTGATGACCTCACTCCAGAATGTCTGGGCCACGCTGGGCTTGTTTATGAGTACACTTTAGTAAGTATTTTAAAAAATGTTTGTAAATTAGTGATACTGATCCCCAAACCGTCAAGTTGTGCCGGAATCACCTTTTATAGCTTATTCCTGTACATCGCAGCTGTGTCTGTGCACGAGGGCCCAAGGCTGCTGGGGGGCGGGGGCTGTGGGGAGCCCCCAGGATCTGCCCACAAGGGGGCTGCCATGGATTTGTGTATGTCTGAGGGTCTATTTCATAACCACGTGGAGGGACATTTGTGGCCTCTTGGGGGTTCTTCAGGGGGAAGAAAAGTTCACCTTTATCGAGAAGTGCGACAACCCTCGCTCGGTGACCCTGCTGATCAAGGGGCCCAATAAGCACACGCTCACACAGATCAAGGATGCCATCCGAGACGGGCTGCGGGCTGTCAAAAACGCTCTGGATGATCGTAAGTTCCCTGTGGGTTTGGTCAAAGTGAGAACAAACCTGAGAGGCAGTGAGACGCAGTAGAGGGAGCCAGTCTCCAGGCCAGGAAGAACTAGGTTCAAGTCCTGTCTCTGATGTGTGCTGGCTAGGAGACCTCTTAAAACTTTCTTACTCAATACCGTCTAAGATCACAAGTTTGGAGAGAGTGCATTGGGAGAAGGTATTTCTTTGTCCACCAGTGCTCTATGGCGCAGAAACCACAGGTCCAGTCCCTGCCCCTAATGCACGAGACCTTCCATGATCTCATCGGATCCTAGAACTCTGCTTATTTCATAACAGTTTCTATAGGCAGATTCCCAGCTAAAAGACGTACTTTCTGTTTTCATGATAGACTCCTTTTAAAATGAGTGTGTAACGATGAAAGGCACAAGAGCATATTTTAATTTTTTATTGCAATTTTTCATTTTTTCTCAAAACCCTCTTCCAGACTGACTCTCATTTGATTGTTACAGCTCTCCAGAGAGATAGTGTTATTGTCTCCATTTTATAGAAAGAGGAAAGTTTGGAGAAGTCGTGGCTCGGGGCCAGGCCCGGCGCTCGGTCTCCGGCTCCCCACACAGGGTCTTTTTCACTACCGGGGCTGCCTTGGCGACCACTTATTAAGAAGTTTGCTTCACAAATCATCCCAAATCAGAAGTTGAGTCAAAACGGACCACCCAAAAACTTCTCTGCTCTCTTGCTGCGAGAGAGTGGGAGGGAAGGGAGTAAATAGGAGGCTCTCTGAAGCTTAATCACAGAGAAAAAGAGCTCGTGGATGTTTCCTTTGGCCTCTGCGATTAGCCGGGGAATAAACCACGAAGCCAGAGCGAGCGAGAGGTTCTGCTCAAGGTGCCTTGTCTGAGCCAGGCTTAATTATGTAACCACATCTACCTTTAGAGCTCCATGAGGCAACCTAGTAATCACGGAGCTGTGAAGCTTTTACTTGTCAGATTTCTGTGCGTATTTAAATACCATTCAGCTATCTGCGGGCACTAGCGCACACTTGACTACGCTAATTGCTTTCTTTTATATTTTTTCTGCTTGGTATGACTGTCAATCTTTTCTTTTCCTTTCCAACAGGCTGTGTCGTTCCGGGGGCCGGTGCCGTTGAAGTGGCAATATCTGAAGCTCTTGTCAAGCACAAATTCAATATTAAAGGGAGAGCCCGCCTCGGAGTCCAGGCCTTTGCGGATGCATTGCTCATCATTCCAAAGGTGCCCATCCATCCGATTGGTCCACGGAGAGGTGGTTAGAGAGATGCTCAAGTTATCACAGAGGCCTGTAGTAGCCGGCATCGTCAAAATATGCCGCCTGCGTTTACTCACAATCTCCCTCTTCATTTGCAGATCTTTTGCTTCCCAAATGGGGGAAATTGTGTGGTGATAGCTGTGAACGTTTTGAGGAGGTTTGTGAGGGAGGATAATTTCTCCCCTGGGAGGCTTCTTAGCTAATAGCATTGGAAATTTTCCTAATGAAGGGCTCAATCTGAGAGGGTATTGGTAACCATAGAACTGTTATCCGCTGTTGTCTAAGCTTTCTCTAAGGGTTCAGGGTGTTGAGCCTCCTCTCCTGTGCCCTCGGGTACTAGTCCAGATTTGTCAGGGACAGCCAGGACTTGACATGTTCTTTTCATTTCAATAGAAAAAAAGAGATGCCGAATTTCTTTTGCATAACAAGAGAAAGAAAAAACCTTCTTTGCCACAATCTGGACTCAAACCACCACAGAAGAACATATTGCCCCCCCCTCCCCGCCCCCCACTTCGGACTTACTATTTGAGCCTGAATTCAGACTTTACTAGAAAATCAAGTAAAATAGCTCCCCTTTATTCTAACTGCTGCAAAAACGACGCATTATTTACAAAGCCCCAAGTCAGAGACTGAACTCCCCCCCCCCCAAACAGCAGGAACAATAAATAGTAGTCTTCTAGATAATTCATTGGGGCAGCGAGGTGGTGCAGTGGATAGAGTGCCCTCTTTCTGAGTCCACATCTGGCCCCAGACACTTACTAGCTGTGTCACCGTGGGCCAGTCACTTAATCCTGTTTGTCTCGGTTGCTTTATCTGTAAAATGAGCTGGAGAAAGAAATGGCAAACTATTTCAGTATCTTTGCCAAGAAAATTTCAAATGGGATCACAAAGAGTCAGATATGACTGAAATGACTGGACAGCAACAAGGACGAAAGATAACACACGCCCATTAACATGGCTAAGATTTATTCTATGAAGAGCTCCATGTTTACCCCAAAAGA
Organism: Monodelphis domestica; assembly: GCF_027887165.1. Lineage (NCBI taxonomy): Eukaryota > Metazoa > Chordata > Mammalia > Didelphimorphia > Didelphidae > Monodelphis > Monodelphis domestica. Next base: position 500,170,720 of record NC_077228.1, read on the forward strand.
GAAGATGATAAAGGGGAAAAACGCCTTGAATTTCCCTTCAAGAACTTGCAGTAATGGGTGTGTGCTGAGTGAATAAATAAGGCATAAAATCTATTGTTGACAGACTCTACTACATCCTGATCCATAAATAATGGTTAAATAAATAGTTTATTCCACATGATTTAAATAAACAAAAACCTGACTCTGTTGAGGGCCTGTCGCTATTGTATGGCTCCACTGAAGCCTCCTCTTGTCCTTGTGTTCTGACTCCAGGCTGAGAGGAGGGACTGACACTTCCTACTGCTGCTTCCAGACCGTTCCTCTTCCCAACACTCCTTTGTGACCTTTGCTCTTTGGAATTATGTATAATTCCTCTAACTACCTTTCCCCTCCATCGATACTGCCATCTCCAGATCTCTGTGTTCCCCTTCCTATTTTCTCAATGACTCTAGTACCTGACTCTGGGCAGGGTGGCGAGGGAGATAGGCTACTGGACTTTCAGTCAAGATAACTGAGTCCAAATTCCATCTCTTGCCCTTACTTTGTGACTATGGACAGAGCTCTTAAACTCTTGAAGCCTCAATTTCCTCATCTATAAAATAGGATCATAATGCTTCTACTACCTACCTTACACTGTTATTATGAGGAAAGTGCTTTGGGAATTTTAAAGTGCTATATAATTGATCGCTAATTTTGTTATTTTTCCTCTCTACCTCTATCAAATGAGATATTTGTAAAGCTCTTAGCACAGTGCTTGGCACACAACAAAATCTTAATAAACCATTTCCTTCCTTCCTTTCCTTCCATTTCCTATCATCATCCTGATTAACTTCAGGATACATACTGGTTTTTCTTCTTTTTTCTTTTCTTTTTTTTAAAATAAAGACATTTTATTTTACTAATTACATGTAATACCAAATTTCCAGGTAAGTTTTCTGAAGTTATATGAGCCAAATTGTCTCCCTCCCTCTCTTTTCTACCCCCTCTCAAAGCTGGCAAGCAATTAGATCCGAGTTATACGTATGCTATCATGCAAAATATAATTTCATATTGTTTATTTTTTGTAAGAGAATAATCACATAAAACCAGAACCCCAAAATAAAAACCCAAATAAAGTGAAAAAATTGTATGCTTTGATCTGCATTGTGACTCCAACAGTTCTTTGTCTGGAGCTGGCTAACATTCTTTGTCTTAAGTCCTTTAGAATTGTCCCAGATCATTGTATTGCTGAGAGTAGCTAAGTCCGCCCTTCACAGTTGATCTTCCCACAGTATTGCTGTTACTGTGTACAGTGTTCTGCTGCTTCTGCTTGTTTCACTCTGTATCAGTTCACCGAGGTCTTTCTGGCTTTTTCTGAAATCCCCCTCTTCATCACTTCCTGAGGGTTCTTCTTCACAATCTGAGCACACAGTTCTTCATTGATCTTCTCTAATCACTTTAGCGACATACTAGTGTGGTCACACCTTAGGCTTTGCCGCCTTGACCCTGTGATTTCTTTGAGATCCGGACTATTGAAATTCCACTTTTTGACCACAGCGTGCTATCTTTCCATTGCTTTCTTCCTAAATCTCTTCACCCTCATTGTAAACTATACCTATTCTCCTAATCACTAGCCATGATTCTGGAATTCCTTGTTCCTCCAACCTTATTCCATTCCTGGACTGCCTCTCTTCTTGGATAATCTTTATCATCAGGTTATTTTTCTGTTCCCATTTCTGGATCGTTGAGTGTTTTGAGAAGTCTTGAAACTGAGCTGATTTCACTGTCTACAGATTACTGATGTACGGCCTCTGTTTGGCCCTTTTGGCTGCTGGACCAGCTTTCTACTCTGCTTTTCCAGACTCCTTATCTCATTCCCCACAATGACTATTCTGCGTCTTTTATTTTATCGAGTCTCCAACTACATGCCTACACCCCAACTTAATAATAGATGACTTAGTCTTCTAACTTACCTACATTTAGACCATTAGACAAGAGATGCTTCAATTCTCCTCTTTCATTCCTGAAACACTTTTCTATCATTATTTACTTTCTTGTCTTTTTTTGGTCATTTAAGAGGCAGTCCAGCTTCTTTCTATGACTTCTCATCCTCTTCTCTATCTCTTTAAAAAATGAATGTCTCTAAAGATCTGTGCTTTGATTTCTTCCCATAGGCAAATGCATTCATGTTCAAGAATTTGACTACTGGAGGCAGCTGGGTGGCTCAGTGGATAGGGAGCAAGGTCTTGAGATAGAAAGTCCTAGGTTCAAATCTGGTCTCAGACACTTACTAGCTGTATGACCCTGGGCAAGTCACTTAATCCCCATTGCTTAGCCCTTAACACTCTTCCACTTTGGAATCAATGCTCAGATGGAAAGGATGGGTTTATTAAAAAAATAATTTGACTGATGCTTTTACTCAGTTATTTATACTGCTACTCTTCTCTCCAGCCCTGTCCTCTCTTCAGAGTTCTATTCTTTTCTTTTTCCTTAATTCTGAATTTTGGACAACTTTTGTTGTTATATCATATTTATTTTCAAATATATCCTTTCTTGTCCTCCCCTGTAAGCCTTGTAACAAAAACAGAAGAAAAAACAGTTCATCAAAACTAATAATACCCAGAGTCTGATTGAGTATGCATGTTCCACAGCCATAGTCTCCCTTCTCTGCAAAGCTTGGGGTGGGGGTCTGTCTTTTATGGTCTCTTTTTCAAGGACAAGTGTAACTAGATCTGCATTGGCAGGACTTTGGTACTTGGATGTCTTATTGTCACCTCAGACCCAGCCTGTCAAAAACCAAATTTATTATATTTCCTCCTAAATCTGTTTTTCCCCTTGATTTCACGCTGTCAGTGACACCAGCATTTATCCAATCTCTCATTATTATTACTCAACTTTAATCTGTGCACCCAGCTGAACTGGCCTTGTTGTTGTTGCTCTTCTTCTTCTTCTTTTTTTTATTAAGCCCTTATCTTCTGTTTTAGTATCAATTCTAAGACAGAAGAGTGACAAGGACCAGGCAACTGGAGCTAAGTAACTTGCCCAAGGTCACACAGCTAGGAAGTATCTAAGGTCAGACTTGAACCCAGAATCTCCTGACTCCAGTTCAATTGACAATTGCCTCCTTCTTGCTCTTCATGATTTATACATTCCATCTCCTGTCTCCATGCCTCTACATTCTTGCAATGCCCTCCCTTCTCACTTCCACCTCTTTAAATCCATGGATGCCTTCAAAGCTCAGCTCAAGTGCCGCTTCCCATGAGTCCTTTTATGTCTTCCTCGTTATTAGCAGCTCCCAAAACAACTTTGTATTTACCTTGTACATTCCATATATATTCCATTGCCAAATTAGTTCTCTTTATGCACAGATTTTTGTAAGGTCTTAGAAATGAGTTTATTTTCTGTTCCAGTGTTATCTTTTGCTGTCAGATATCTGCTTGGCAAATCAGTCACATGTTTGCTGAATCAGATGCTTTTTGTGTTCTTTTGGTCTTCATACGGTGGTGATTAATTTACATAGGCTAAACTTCCATATCAAATTATTTTAGTTGTTGATGTAATTTTAGTTGTTCATTCCCCATCTTTCATAACCATTTATTTTTAAAAATATTTCAAGATTGAGTTGTTTCAATTGTGTGACATGTATTTCTCCTTCTTTTTACTCATTCAGATTTTTTGTTTGGATAAGTCAGTGTCTGACTGCATACAGAGAGATAATTCAGAGATAGCTCCTCCATCAATGAGCCATATTCTGACTGTTAAAATAAAACCCATTTCACTTTTTGTGGTATTAATTGGTGATCATCATGTCCAGAGACTACATATCTTTTTCTTGAAGAAAATGTTCATAATGTAAAGATATAAGGCTTCTGTGGAGTGTGTCTTTGATCTCTCTTCTTCCTTCTTCCTAAAGCCATGCTTTCCCAAATATTTCTCATCATTCTGACCTTTTTCCACCTTTGCATTAAAGATATCCAGTACTTAATAATTTGATTTGCAGAATTTTAGCCTCTTCTCTGTAGAATTTCTCTCTCTCTTCATTCCCTACCGCTAATGCTAGTTCATAAGATGCAATTATTTTCCTGATGGCCTTTTTGCAGATATTCACCTAGAGAACTGAAAAAATTCAAGATGATCAAATATTCTGCAGAATAATATTTCTAATTGCCTTTGGGAATATAATAAAACCTAATCCTCAGTTCTCTTTGCTTGCTCCTCAAAGGAGTATCTCTGAGCCATTCTTCCTAGTTACAACTTCTTTTTTCTTCTGGTTTTGTGGATAGCAAGAATGCCAAGACTGATGTTTCAGCTCCATGGGTGGTATGCCCATTTTTTGACATACCATTTGACAAGGGCCTCACATTTAAAGTACCAATATTCAAAGTTGTAAATGGCCCCCAAACGGATTCTTAGTATCCTCTAAACCTCCTTCCCTACTTTTGCCACTGCCAGCATCACTTCAAAATTGGAAGAAGGCCATGCAGGAGGGGGAGACATTTTGTATTTTGGTTTGCTTCATAGTTTGCCATCGTGGTCAGGCTCCTGATGATAGAGCCTTTTGTTTGTAGTGAGGCTGGTCCTTGGAACACACTCAGTTTGGGGCCAGGGCTATACTAGAAGCCTTTCCAGCATGGTAGAACAGTCTTCTAGGACTTACGCTCTATTGGCACAGCTTTTGAGAACCCAGAGCAACCTCCGTACCAGGATGAGGCATCTGGTCCACTTTGTGGACTCTAAGCTTCCCTAGAAGCAAAGATTCATCTTTTAATATCAGCATTCTAGTGGCATTGCTGTATGGTAGCTAGACATTCAGGATAACTGTCTCTGGAGAGGAAAAGATGATCATTATGCAGAAGGGAAGGCGGGATGCAAACAGGCTGCAACATATCACCAGGGAGGGACTTTGGAGAAGGCTAAGAATAAAATATGTCATTAAGGAAATGTGGGTTTGGTAGTTCTCTTTGCAAGGACAAAGGATGATAGGTAGACAGGAGAAGAGGAGGAAGGCCTCTAGCTCATTGGTCAGGGAATTTATGGGAGCACATCAGTCCCACACAGGGTGGGCAAGCAAGCAAGCATGGGGGTTTCAAATTGGGGAAATACCAAATCAATGGTCTCATTGATCCAGAGAGGATCTGAATAGGGAAGCTGTCCTCTCACTTCTCAGCTCAAAAATCTTTCCTGGCCCCCATTACATGCTGAGTAAAGTTTGAACATTTAGTCCCAAATTCAGAACCCACCACAATCTCACGTCCACCCAATCTTTCCACTCCTATCTCATGCGACTGTTCTTCACAGATACTCTATGCTTTGGTAGAACTGGACCATTTTCTGTTCCCTGACACAGTCTTGCACTCCATTGTCATGCTTTTGCTCACCTAATTCCCCAGAAGTGAGATGTTCTTTCCCTGTCTCTTTGTTGAATTCCCAACAGTTCTTTAGAGCTACCCACCATCTTCATGTAGAATTTTGTTCTGCTCATCTCTCATGCACTTACCATGTAATCTTTTGTATTATAGTGATCTTTGCCTAAAATTCTTCAGTTTCCATGAGTTGGTTTTTTATTGTGTTGCTTTCCAGTTATTTTTCAGCCATACACAACTCTTCATGACTTCATTTGGGCTTTTTGGGTAAAGATACTGGAGTGGTTTGCCGATTCCTTCTGCAGCTCATTTTAAATATGAGGAAACAGACAAACAGGATTAATTAAGCGACTGGCTCAATGTCACACAGCTAGTAAGAGGCCAGATTTGCACTCGGGGAGACGAGTCTTCCTGAGTCCAAGCCCAGCACTCTATGCCCAGCACCCCTAGCTGCCCCTTGGAACGGACTATGGCGTATCTAAAGTTTATATCTCCCTCGGCTCTCGGCACCAGACTGTGCCACTGCACATAAACCAGTCTCTATTGCCGTTTTTGCCTACGTGCCCAGTGGTGAGTTATGGAATGCTCATTCCTTTATCCAGCTATAACTTGTCATTCCATTTCTCCTCAGGCCTTTCTCTGCTTAAATCCATTCTTGGTCCTCTTGCCCTCCGGCCATTACCCCTGCCCTAGCTCCATTGCCAGCCTTTCCCAGTTTTGACCCTGGTTAATAGGCTGAGTAGCTCCCGGTCTCCTGAATCCCTCCTTACCCTGTGGCCACCCTCAGCCCTGGATCACTCTCACCAGCGTCTCCTTGGCTCCTGCTACTGTAGGAAGTCTCACCACCACATTGAGTGGGTATATTGCCCGATGATGGGATCTGATCTCGCCTGGGCCCTGCACATCTCCAAGCAATCCTTTCTACTCTTCCTTCACCAATTCTCTCTTGCCCTCTCCACGGTGGCTGTTTCAGATCTACTCTTTTCTCCTCAAGCTGTTTCTATCGCCCCCTTTGCCCACCCTCTCGGCTGAGTCCCTCATCTTGGGCTCTACTGGGGAAATGAAGGGCTGTTCCAGAAAGCAATTTGGAACTCTGCCCCAAAGCCACCGACGTGTTCCATCCTTCTGACCCAGCAACATCACTTCTAGACTTTTACCTTCAAGAGATCGAAGGACGAGGGAAAAGACCCCTATTTATAGTGGCTCTCTTATAGTGACAGAACTGAAAACTAATTGATAGGGGAATGGCTGAACAAATTGTGGCCCACGAAAATGATGGGTCACTGTTGTAAGAAATGACGAAAGTGACTAGTTTGGAGAAACGTGGCAAGACTTGTAAAAACAGATGCAAAGTAAAGTGAGCAAAACCAGGAGAACAATTTTATACAGTAAAGAAAAAGTCTAAACAGAAGCAACTTTGAACTCTGCTCAATTAAATGACTGGCCATGACCCTACAGGACCAGCGACTCCTGACAAAGAGGTGATGAATTTTTGTAGATGGACAACATGGGAGCTGGTTTTGTTTGATTATGCTTATTCTAAAGGGTTGATTTTATTTCCATTTTTTTTGGTAAGAGAAAGAGACAGACTAGGAATAGAATTCCAAAAGAAAGGTTCAAGAGAAGTTGGAATTTATTTATACTTAAAAAGAAAAGCAAGCTTTCTGTAATAGAGATTTGCATTTTTATTATTTACATTCTGTAATATACATGGAAATACTCCTACTGTCCTTATTAATTGACAAATCTAAGCCATTTCTGATTCCTGGTCCTTCTTGATCTCTATGAAGCCTTTGGCATTGTTGACTTCTCTCCTTGGATTTTATCTCTTCTCTGGATTATTTTTTTTTAAACGTTTCCTCCTTCCTGCATGACTGCTCCTTCTCCATCTCCTTTACTGGATCACTTGTTGGAGTCCCTCCCTGTATTCAGTCTTCTTATCTAATTTGAAGGTCGCATTAAATTCCTTGAGTTTAGTTATTATCTCTCTGCCATGGACTCCTGAGACCCACAAATCAAATCAGTTGCCAGATCTTTCTATTTCTACCTCCATCCCTCAATTCTGTCTTCTTCTGACTGTTTGCATAGACCCAACCCTAGCTCAGACCTTCTTTGTCTCTCTCCTCAACTGTTAAAATAGTCTCCTAATTGCTCCCCTAACCTCAAGTTTCTTTACATTCCAATTCATTTTCCACCTAGCTGACAACTTAATATTTCTAAAGTTCAGGTCTGACCATGTCATTCTCTTGTTCAAGAGACTTAAGTGGTTCTCATTACCTAAAGAATAAAATTAATACTACTCTGGTTTTTAAAACTCTTAATTAGAATTACATTACAGTCTTTGGTTTAACTTAATCAGCCTTCTTACTGTTCCTCACATATGACATTCCATCTCCTATTTCCATAGTTTATTCCGGCTGTCTCTTATACCTGATATACATTTTCTCTTCCCCTCTGCCTCATAGAATTCTGATTCTTTCAAATATTGTTCAAGGTACACTACTTTCTTTCTAGATGAATCTTTTCTTCCTCCCACCAAATTACTCTGTACTTATTTTGTATCTGTAAGATTCTTTCTCCTTTGGATTCTCATGACACTGCTAAATACTTAATTTCTCCTAGAATACAAAACTCCTTGATGATTTTTTGACCCTCTTTATTTTTATTTTTATATTCCCTGGCACATAGTAGGCCCTTAATGTTGTGATTAGAGCTGAATGGAACCTTGGACTTTATCTCTTTCAGCTTGAAATATGAATTTCCTTTTGAACTGAATTAAATTTAGAAAAATAGAAGTATTCTGGTAGCATTTTTGTGTACATATCCTTCATAGTCTAGAAAATAACTTAATTTAATCATGACATTTATTTATACATACATATATACATATATATGTATTTTTTTCTCTCTTTTAAAGGTACTCGCTCAAAATTCTGGCTTTGATCTCCAGGAAACACTGGTAAAAATTCAGGCAGAACATGCAGAAACAGGAAAACTTTTTGGTATAGATTTGAACACAGGTAATAGAAATGGAATGATTATGAACAAAATCATTGGATGTTTACTAGAAAAACTCATTTTAAAGCAATGTAGTAAATTATCTCCCCCAAACTTTGGTATGTTTTTATCATTATCATTTCCTTATTATAATTATTAATTGTTCCTTTGACTTGTTCTTTAATTTATTCATTGTTTAGGATTTCATTGTTAAGACTGTTTGAGTCTTTGTGTTTTGTTTGTGTTCCCTGAATTCATTGTTTTTTTTTTATTTATTGTGATCTATAAAGGATTTACTATTTTTGCCTTTGTCATTTAATTGCAATATCTGTATGTCTTAATAAATACATAGTTAGTTTTTGTAAATGTTTCATATGGTGCTGAGAAGTTTATATGTTTTTTTAGCAGTTTCATTTAGGAAAATGTTGTCTTTAAACAATTTTTTTTTCTAGCAATTGGTTCAGATATGTAGCTTTCCTTTTGTTTGCTGGATTTGTCCAAAATTGAGAGAGGGATATTAAAATCTCCTGCCGCTATTGTATTTCCTATCTGTCTTCTTGTATTGAGCTATTTTTCCTTTATGACTTCAGATTGTAAGTATCTGAAGCACATAAATTAAAAAATTGATAATTGTTGCTATGCTTCTTTTCAGCATAATGTAGTTTCCTTTTTTACTTCTTTTAATGTAAATTTTTGTTTTTGCTTTGTCTCATAGCACGGTTGCAATTTCTGTTTTCTGGATTCACACAGTGTATTTTGTTCAAGCTTCTCAGCTTTATTTTGTTTTCTTATCTAATCTGTCATTCTTTATAGTTTTGTTGTTTAATCCACTCACATTTAAAGTGATCAGAATTAGGCTTTAATTTTCTTCTATTTATCATTAATATTGTCTTTCCTTCTAGATTAAGGCCTGTCCCCACAATGCAACAGATTTTATATGGGAGAATACTTGACTATTTATAAATGGTTTTAGTCTTTTGGAAGAGAGCTAGTACATAAAAACTTAGAAATACTATTAAGAGACTTTCTCTTAATTTCTAGGTGCTCCGATACTACCAGAAGAATCAGGAATTTGGGACAACTACTGTGTGAAGAAACAACTCCTTCACTCTTGGTAAGGTTAAATTACTATGAGGAAGATGAAAATTTAGATTCAGGAACAGAAAATGCGGTATTTAAAAAAAGTTTGATATTTCATTATTTGTGCCATCTTTTTTTAGTAATTTTATTTTCTTTTCCTCTCTAAGAGGAAAACTTGATTTCCCTAATCATTCAGTAACAAGCACCTTTTATGTGCTGGTCATTAAGCTAAACCCTGGGGACACAAAGAAAGGGAAAAATAGTGTCTGTCCTTGAGATATTTCCAATCTGATGGGAGAATCTTAAGAATGTCTTTTAAAAGCTACATTATTGGATCACTAATGAATGTGTATGTGCAAATATATACTTATATATGGAAAGGAAGTGGGGGAAGGAGTTAATAGAGAAGAAGGAAGGGGGAGAGAGAGAGAGAGAGAGAGAGAGAGAGAGAGAGAGAGAGAGAGAGAGAGAGAGAGAGAGAGAGAGAGGGAAAGGAGAGAGAGGGAGAGAGAGAGAAGAGAGAGAGGGGGGAGGGAGAGAGGGGGGGGGAGGGAGAGGGAGAGAGAAAGAGAGAGAGAGAGAGAGAAAGAGAGAGAGAAGGGGGAGGGAGAGGGAGAGAGAGGAGAGAGAGAGGGAGGGAGAGGGAGAGAGAGGAGAGAGGGAGAGAGGGAGAGAGAAAGAGAGAGAGAAGGGGGAGGGAGAGAGAGAGAGAGAGAGAGAAAAGAGTGAGAGAGAGCCCACAGCTTATGCCAGCAAAGGTACTTTAAACAAGAAAATAGGGATAATATTTTTCAATTTGTAATCCTTTCATTAGTTTTGGCTGTGAAAACTGAAGAGTGAGGTTCCCAGGGTAGCTGGAGATTGGTAGGGGGAGGAAGGATGGCTTGGTGTGATTACTAAATCTGTCATCTGTTTCTTTAGCACAGTGATTGCTACAAACATTCTCCTGGTTGATGAAATTATGCGAGCTGGTATGTCTTCTCTCAAAGGATGAATTGAATTCCAAACAAGCCTTGGAAGTTGAGTTTCAGTACATCTGTGTAGCAGTTACCCATATATTCTAATTCATTCTGAATTTTTGCAAATAAATGCAGTTGATTTTTTTCCTTCAGTGGTCTTAAACTAGTCTCAAAATCTTTTTCACAAAAATTCATAGAACAAAAAGTGATTATTCTAAAGAAATTATGATAATGAACTTAATTGTAGAACCCCAAATCTCTAGTCAAATAACACAGTGTCCAATACAGTGATTACAGGGTGGAATAGTGGAGAGTGCTATACTTGGAGTCAAGGAGGAGCCCAGGTTTGAATGCCACCAATGAATGACATTTACTAGCCATTTGGTCGTGGACAGGCAAATCACTTGGCCTCTCTGACCTTCAGTTTGCTCATCTGTAAAATGGGTGATTAAAATGCCTTTAGTAAGTACTGCAGGGTTCTTGTAAAAACCAAATAGATAACATAGGTCTTAGCTTGCATCATTATTTTTCTTACTGTTGGGAGTGACATGGCTCCTTACTTGGGATTTTATTTCTTCTACTTCCTTCTTAATAGTGCCCATTGCTCTGTAACACAGTGCTATTATTTTCCTTTTTAAAATGTAGAGGGGGCAGTTGGGTGGTTCAGTGGATGGAGAGCCAGGCCTAGAGACAGGAGGTCCCAAGTTCAACTCTGGCCTCAGACACTTCCTAGCTGTGTGACCCTGGGCAAGTCACTTAAGCCCCTTTGCCTAGTCCTTAGCACTCTTCTGCCTTAGAGCCAATACAGAGTATTGATTCCACAATGGAAGGTGAGGGTTTAAAACAAAATAAATGTAGAATGAAAACCATCGAATGTTAGAGTTGAAAGGAACGTCCTAATTTACCTGGTATGAGCGCCATTGGAAGCAGGAATCCTCCAGGGCATGCCTGATGAGACTCCTCTGTTTGGAACCTTCAAAGACAGTGAACTCATCCCCTCTCAGGCTGCGGATTGTACTTTTAGTTAGTGTTCATTGCCAGGAAGTCCTTCCTTATCTTAAGCCAATGGGCCAAGATTAACCTCCCTCTGGTTAGCAGAATAAAGTTGTAGACTGAAAAGGGATCAAGTTTGTTTAAACTACTTGGTTAAACCATGTGATACGTGTCCTGGCTATGTAGTTAGCAGACAGGGCTAGAAAACTAGTGTAAGGTTATGCACTGTACCAGTGGCCAGTAAACAGCCCTATCACGTTAGCTTAAATAACTACTTAATTGGGTTCTGGGGTGTTCCGAAGTTGCCCCTCAGTAAATGGATAATTGGGGTCGCTGCATTCCCAGATGTTGGGCACCAAACCTGGAAGGGATTATTGTTGGGCACCAAACCTGGAAGGGATTATTTGGTCTCCGCTCCAATGCAGTTTCAGGCATTCTAGCGGTGTCATTTCCTCCTCCATGTCCCCGCGGTCATTGCTTTTCAAGGGCGGGCACTAGTATTTGACTGAAATAACAAACTTGCCCAAATGGAGCTTCAATCAGGCCCAGCTCTGTGTGCATAAGGGACGCAGGGATGTGGGCTGAAGCTTTTACTGTTTGGACAGCCGGCCCGTTTTCCCAGATCTGATGCATACACGGCACGGGAGACATCCTCTCTCGACGGTAGTGACAAATTCAATACATCCTACATCTCGTGCTTGCCTCTCCTTATTCACAATGAACAAGATGAGGAGGAACTGTGGGAAAAGGAACTGGGTGGATCATGTGGCAAGAATGAGACCACAACTCGAGGGGTACCTTTTGGCCCCGAGATACTAGAAAGATGGAGAGAAATCCACAGCACGCAGGGGACAGCCTCCGGAGGATTTCCGAAAATTATCATAGCACAGGAAGATAAGGCATGAAGAGGCTCTGCTAGGAGCGGCACTGCCTAGGCATCTGCCTGGGACCCGGGGCCTTGGGTCCTGATGTTGCAGGGCTAGAAACCTAGGATGCACAAGCCAAGAAGAATGGAGGCTCTCTGTGGCACCGGTGAGTTTTTCTCTAAAAAGGCAAAGCAAGGATCCTTGAGCCTAATTGATTTCCAGGGACCTTGGCATTGTTGACTTCTCCTTGGGTTTTTTCTCTTCTCTGGATTTTTTTCCCCCCATATTATGTGGATTATTGTAACTATCATTTTCTTTTTTAAAAAAATTTATAGTATTTTATTTGATCATTTCCATGCATTATTCATTAAAGACAAAGATCATTTTCTTTTCCTCCCCCCCAGCCGCCGCGTGATACCACTGGGTATCACATGTGTTCTTGATTCGAACCCATTGCCATGTTGTTAATATTTGCATTAGAGTGTTCGTTTAGAGTCTCTCCTCTGTCATGTCCCCTCAACCGTTGTAGTCAGGCAGTTGCTTTTCCTCGGTGTTTCCACTCCCATAGTTTATCCTTTGCTTATGAATAGTGTTTTTCTCCTAGATCCCTGCAGATTGTTCAGGGACATTACACTGCCACTAATGGAGAAGTCCATTACGTTCGATTATACCACAGTGTGTTTGTCTCTGTGTACAATGTTCTCCTGGTTCTGCTCCTCTCGCTCTGCATCACTTCCTGGAGGTTGTTCCAGTCTCCATGGAACTCCTCCACTTTATTATTCCTTTTAGCACAATAGTATTCCATCACCAACATATACCACAATTTGCTCAGCCATTCCCCAATTGATGGGCATCCCCTCATTTTCCAATTTTTGGCCACCACAAAGAGCGCAGCTATGAATATTTTTGTACAAGTCTTTGTGTCCATTATCTCTTTGGGGTACAGACCTAGCAGTGCTATGGCTGGGTCAAAGGGTAGACATTCTTTTGTCTCCCTTTGGGCATAGTTCCAAATTGCCCTCCAGAATGGTTGGATCAGTTCACAACTCCACCAGCAATGAATTAGTGTCCCCACTTTGCCACATCCCCTCCAGCATTCATTACTTTTCTTTGCTGTCATATTAGCCAATCTGCTAGGTGTGAGGTGATACCTCAAAGTTGTTTTGATTTGCATCTCTCTGATTATAAGAGATTTAGAACACTTCTTCATGTGCTTATTAATAGCTTTGATTTCTTTATCTGAGAACTGCCTATCCATGTCCCTTGCCCATTTATCAATTGGAGAATGGCTTGATTTTTTGTACAATTGATTTAGCTCATTATAAATATGAGTAATTAAGCCTTTGTCAGAGGTTTCTATGAAGATTTTTTCCTAATTTGTTATTTTCCTTCTGATTTTAGTTACATTGGTTTTGTTTGTACAAAAGCTTTTTAGTTTGATGTAGTCGAAATTATTTATTTTACATTTTGTGATTCTTTCTATGTCTTGCTTGGTTTTAAAGTCTTTGCCCTCCCAAAGGTCTGACATGTATACTATTCTGTGTTTACCCAATTTACTTATGGTTTCCTTCTTTATGTTTAAGTCATTCACCCATTTTGAATTTATCTTGGTGTAGGGTGTGAGGTGTTGATCCAAACCTAATCTCTCCCACACTGTCTTCCAGTTTTTCCAGCAGTTTTTATCGAATAGTGGATTTTTGTCCCAAAAGCTGGGATCTTTGGGTTTATCATATACTGTCCTGCTGAGGTCGCTTGCCCCCAGTCTATTCCACTGATCTTCCTTTCTGTCTCTTAGCCAGTACCAAATTGTTTTGATGACTGCTGCTTTGTAATATAGTTTGAGGTCTGGGACTGCAAGGCCCCCCTCATTTGTGTTTTTTTTTTCATTATTTCCCTGGATATCCTTGATCTTTTGTTCTTCCAAATGAACTTTGTTATGGTTTTTTCTAAATCAGTGAAGAAGTATTTTGGTAGTTCAATGGGTATGGCACTAAATAGATAAATAAGTTTGGGTAGGATGGTCATTTTTATTATATTGGCTCGTCCTATCCATGAGCAGTTAATGTTTTTCCATTTGCTTAAGTCTAGTTTTAGTTGTGTGGTGAGTGTTTTGTAGTTGTGTTCATATAGTTCCTGTGTTTGTCTCGGGAGATAGATTCCTAGGTATTTTATTTTGTCTAAGGTGATTTTGAATGGGATTTCTCTTTCTAGTTTTTGCTGCTGAGCTGTGTTGGAGATGACTTATGTGGGTTTATTTTGTATCCTGCAACTTTGCTAAAGTTGTTGATTATTTCAATTAGCTTTTTGGTTGAATCTCTAGGATTCTTTAAGTAGACCATCATGTCATCTGCAAAGAGTGATAACTTGGTCTCCTCCTTGCCTATTTTGATGCCTTCAATTCCTTTTTCTTCTCTAATTGATACTGCTAGTGTTTCTAGTACAATGTCAAATAGTAGAGGTGATAATGGGCATCCTTGTTTCACTCCTGATCTTATTGGGAATGCATCTAGTTTATCCCCATTGCAGATGATATTAGCTGTTGGTTTTAGATATATACTGTTTATTATTTTTAGGAACGACCCTTCTATTCCTATGCTTTCTAGTGTTTTTAATAGGAATGGGTGTTGTATTTTATCAAATGCTTTTTCTGTATCCATTGAGATAATCATGTGGTTCTTGTTGGTTTGCTTGTTGATGTTGTCAATTATGTGGATGGTTTTCCTAATATTGAACCAGCCCTGCATCCCTGGTATAAATCCTACTTGATCATGGTGGATGACCCTTCTGATCACTTGCTGGAGTCTTTTTGCTAGTATCCTATTTAAGATTTTTGCATCTATATTCATTAGGGAGATTGGTCTATAGTTTTCTTTCTCTGTTTTTGACCTGCCTGGTTTTGGAATCAGTACTATGTTTGTGTCATAAAAGGAGTTTGGTAGAACTCCCTCTTTGCTTATTATGTCAAATAGTTTGTATAGTATTGGGATTAACTGTTCTCTGAATGTTTGATAGAATTCACTGGTGAATCCATCAGGCCCTGGGGATTTTTTCTTAGGAAGTTCTTTGATGGCCTGTTGGATTTCATTTTCTGATATGGGATTATTTAAGAATTCTATTTCTTCTTCTGTTAGTCTAGGCAGTTTGTATTTTTGTATATATTCATCCATATCCTCTAAATTGGTGTATTTATTGCCATATAATTGGGCAAAGTAATTTTTAATGATTGCCTTAATTTCCTCTTCATCAGAGGTGATGTCCCCCTTTTCATCTTTGATGCTGTTAATTTGCTTTTCTTCCTTCCTTTTTTAAATTAGATTGACCAGTGCTTTGTCTATTTTGTTTGTTTTTTCAAAGTACCAGCTTCTTGTCTTATTTATTAAATCAATAGTTCTATCACTTTCGATTTTATTAATTTCTCCCTTAATTTTTAGGATTTCTAGTTTGGTTTTCTGCTGGGGGTTTTTAATTTGGTCCCTTTTGAATTTTTTTTTATTTGCATTTCCAATTGATTGATCTCTGCTCTCCCTAGTTTGTTAATATATGCACTCAGGGATATGAATTTACCTCTGATTACCGCTTTGGCTGCATCCCAAAAGGTTTGAAAGGATATCCTGCCATTGTCATTTTCCTCGATGAAATTATTAATTGTTTCTATGATTTCTTCTCTAACTAAATGATTTTGGAGTATCATATAGTTTGGTTTCCAATTAGTTTTTGATTTGGTTTTCCATGTACCATTACTGATTGTTATTTTTATTGCCTTGTGATCTGAAAAGGCTGCATTTATTATTTCTGCTTTTCTGCATTTGTGTGCCATGTTTCTGTGACCTAATGTATAGTCAATCTTTGTGAATGTGCCGTGCTGAGAAGAAGGTGTATTCCTTTTTGTCTCTATTTATTTTTCTCCATATGTTTATTAATTCTAATTTTTCTAAGATTTCATTTATTTCTTTTACCTCTTTCTTATTTATTTTTTGATTTGATTTATCTAAATTTGATAATGGTTGGTTCATGTCTCCCACTAATATGGTTTTACTGTCTATTTCTTCCTTCAATTCTCCTAGTTTCTCCATTAGAAATTTGGGTGCTATGTTATTTGGTGCATACATGTTGATTAGTGATATTTCCTCATTATCTAAAGTCCCTTTTAACAAAATATAGTTACCTTCCCTATCCCTTTTGATCAGGTCTATTTTTGCTTTAGTTTTATCAATTATCATGATTGCTACTCCTGCCTTCTTTCTGTCAGTTGAGGCCCAGAAGGTCTTACTCCATCCTTTAATTCTGACCTTGTGGGTGTCTACCCACCTCATGTGTGTTTCTTGGAGACAACATATGGTAGGGTTTTGGATTCTAATCCATTCTTCTATTCGTCTACGTTTTATGGGTGAGTTCATCCCATTCATGTTCAACGTTATGACTGTCACTTGTGGACTCCCTGGCATTTTGATATCCTTCCCTAATTCTAACCTTTCTTCTTCAGCTCTACCTTTTAGTCCAGTGATTTACTTTAAATCAGTCCCCCTTGTACTTCCCTTTCTACCCCCCCCTTCATATTCCCTCCCTTATTTTCCCCTGTAGTCTTTTTAAAATTTCCCCTCCACCCTCTCCCTCCCTTGTACTGCTTCCCTCCCCAACAGAGTTACCCTTCTACTCCCCTATAGGGTGCAAATCTATTCTCTTCCCCAATGGATTGGATTGTTCTTCCCTCTTTGGGTCAGTTTCGAAGTACGTAAGAGTTGAGTATTTCCTATCTCCAACCTCTTTACCCTTCCAGTGTATCGATGCTCTCCCCCCTCCCTCCATGAGCTTCTTTGTGACATATAAATTTACCCCCATTTGTTTCTTTCCCCATTTCTTTTAGTCATAACCTCTTTTCTTTTTTAGCTTTAGTCATGTATATATATATATAGATACACATGTATATGTATTTATGCATGCATATATCTATATACCTATTTATGTCCTGTCCTTTCATCCTATACAGTTTGTCACTGTTCCCTCTGAGTGTAGTTCTTCTAGCTGCAACAGTTTTTAAGAGTTGCGAATGACCTCTTTTCTTATAGGGATACATATCATTTTACCTTATTGAGTCTCTTAAAATTTGTTGTTGTTGTTGTTGTTTTTCCCCTCTTTTTAAATTACCTTTTGATGATTCTCTTGAGTTCTGTGGTTGGACTTCAAATTTTCTGTTCAGGTCTGGTCTTTTATTTATGAATGCTTGGAACTCTTCTGTTGTGTTAAATGACCATACTTTCCCCTGTAAGAATATAGTCAGTTTTGATGGGTATTTTATTCTTGGCTGTAGGCCTAGTTCCCTTGCTTTCTGGAATATTGTATTCCATGCCTTTTGGTCCTTCAGTGTGGATGCAGAAAGATCCTGTGTTATCCTCACCGTGTTTCCATGGTATCTGAATGGCTTCTTCTTGGCAGCTTGTAATACCTGTTCTTTCATCTGATTGTTTTTGAATTTGGCTATAGCATTTCTTGGTTTTGTCAGTTGGGGATTAAATACAGGGGGTGATCTGTGGATTCTTTCCATCTCCACTTTCCCCTCTTGTTCTAGGATCTCGGGACAGTTTTCCTGGATAATTTCCTCTAGTATTATGTCCAGGTTTTTTCTTTTGTCGTGGTCTTCTGGTAGTCCAATTATTCTTAAATTGTCTCTTCTTGAACGATTTTCTAAATCGTCTGTTTTGTGAATGAGATGCTTCACATTTTCCTCAATTTTTTCATCCTTTTTGTTTTGTTTTATAGTGTCCTGCTGCCTTGTGAGGTCACTTGATTCTAGTTGTTTTACTCCAGTTCTTAAAGATTGGATTTCATCTCTGGCTTTTTGGTCGTCTTTTTCCTTCTGGTCTGATTTTCTTTGAAAAATCGTCTTTCATCCTCTTTATCTCATCTTTCATCTCCTTTGCCTTATTTTCCAGCTGGATGATTTTGGCTTTTAGGACACTATTTTCTTGTTTTAGTTCAAGTGCCTCTGTTTCCAGATGACTTATCTTAATTTTTAAGTTCTTCCCCCAATTGTCTTCAGCCTCTCTTAGTTGTGTTTTGAGTTCTTCCACAGCCTGTATCCAGTTTGCTGGGATTTCTGGTTTATCGTTTGCTGATCTCTCCCCCTCTGTTCCATTTGGTGAGTAGTAGCTGTCTATTGTAGTTTCCTTCTTCTGTTTCTGTTGTTTGTTCAAATTCACCCCTTCTTTCCTCCCCATATTTGTCTGTGCTCTTGTTCCTCTTATTTTTTTTGTTTTTTGGGGACTTCTATCAGTCTCCTCTCTTGGAGCTTTAACAGAGGATCTCTTGGTGTAATCTCTGGGGGAGGGTTGTTGGGGGTTTGAGCTTTCCTGTCCTCTGGAGGCTTTTTATTGGCTTAAAGTCCAGCAGCCAATGAGGATGGATGGGGAGCCTGGGCCTCCCTGTGTTCTGGAGACTTTTGATGGGATTGAGTTCAGCTTAGTTGGGCTGGGTTTACTCTGAGTTTTAAACTTTCTGGACGGCTGGAGCAGATATGGAGGATCTCCAAAGCTCTGGCCAGGCTGCCAGGTCTATGCTCCTTCTAGGCTGCCATCTTGACTTCGCCTCTAGGTTTCTGTTTTTTCAGAAGACCCTGCTCTCCAAGGGGGGAGGGGTTGTGGCTTGCCTGGGCTCTGAGGGCTCCTGATGGGATTAGGTTCACCTGGTTTGGGCCAGATGAGCCCTGATGCAAAAGGCCTCCTTCTTCACAATCTGTGTTGAATGCCTGGAGACTGGCCCGGGTTGTTTTCAAGGTAAGCCCTTCACTGGTCCTGAAGTTTTTGTTCTTTCAGAAGCTCTGAGGGCTCCTGATGGGATTAGGTTCAGGTGGTGTGGGCTGAATGATCCCCGAGCCAAAAAAAGGAAGAAAAAAAAAGCAGCAACCTCCTCCTCCACAGTCTGTGTTGAATGCCCAGAAACTGGCCCGGGTTACTTTCAAGGTAAGCTCTTCAGAGCAACCCCTTTGCCAGCCCTGAGTTTTCTGTCCTTTCAGTATCTCTGAGGGCTCCTGTTGGGATTGGGTTCAGCTGGTGCCCTAAAGCTGGGACCTCCCTTGAGACTCAGATGGAAGGACCCAGCCAGGGGGCTACAGGCTTCCCCCTTCTCTCTATGTTTCCCTGCCGTCTGTGTTGGGCACCCAGGAGACTGTCTCAGGTTGCTTTCAAGGTGAGTCCTCAGAGCCCTGAGGTTCTCGCTGCTGCCGTGGGCTCAGCACTCTGGGTTGGGGGGGATGGGTCCTGGGACCGTCTTTCTGTCTACCTCTTAGATCCGAGTGATCTAGGGTTCTGGCTTTTGGGGTGTGGTACCTTTTGATCCAGGTCCAGGAGGATGTTTCCCCAGGTCTATCCTGTTGTTCAGCTTGAATTTCGGTTGCCTAGGAGCACTCTGTTTGTGATAGGTAAGGAAGGGTTTCTGAGGTCTGAACTTTCGCTGCTTCTATGCCGCCATCTTGAGCGGAAGTCTGGATTTTTTTTTTTAAACAAATGTTTCCTCCTTCTTGCATGACTGCTCCTTCTCCATCTCCTTTACTGGATCACTTGTTGGAGTCCCTCCCTGTATTCAGTCTTCTTATCTAATTTGAAGGTCACATTAAATTCCTTGAGTTTAATTATTATCTCTCTGCCATGGGCTCTGGAGATCCAGTCCTTGATGTTATATTCCAAGTGCCTAAGGCATAGAAGCTCAGGGTCCGAGCATGGGGGACTCCCCGAATTGGATGGGCTCCCCATGTGGGATAACTCTCTTCTGCCCACACGTATACCATCATGGTAGAGGAGCGATGCTTGGCTGAACCAACATCTAACCTTCACTCTATAATACCCTTTACTTTCTGCTGAGTAAAACTTGTTTAGAATTAAGGTTCCATGGTTGATGAGCATCTCCTTTTGTTCAAATCCTGAGCTTGAACCAGTCTATGTCAGAACATTTGGGGTGTCGAAGAATTGTTCTGAAATGACTTCGTGGCTAACCTCCTCGTGGTTGAAGTGGGGCCAGGGAAAGGCAGAAAAAGGGAAGTGAGGGACTGGAGTTTGGTAAAGGAGTTTGGGGCCCCATAGTGACTGAGCTTCCCCGAGCGCCTTCACTGGATGAGGAATAGGGCTCCTAGTGACCTGGGGCATCTGTGTCTGAGTGTTCAAGGAGGTTGGCAAGAAGAGTGGAAGTAGGGCCAGGGGCAGCATTCCCTGCCTCCTGCTGACGACTCTAGACAAGCTGGATCAGCAGTGGAGAATGAAAGTAAACTCCCATGGAGATAGACGTGTAGGTGTTCCTGGCTTTTAAGGACCGTGTGCTGAAGGTGGAGGAAAACTCATGACCAAGGAAAAGGGGTATCCTGGTTTGGGTGGGGGAAAACCCATTGGGGGTGACAAGTATGATTTCTCATCCAAAGGTCTCACCCAACATTCTACTGAATTGAGTCAGGGCTAAAAAGGGAAGAGCATGAGAATGGGAGGGAGACTGAGGACTGGGAATTTTTTGATGGTAAGAGAGCCTTGGATGACTCCTTCCCCAGGAAGTTTGGAGGCAGAAGGTCTTAAACCACCAAGAACCTTGGGAAGTTGAAGGACAAGTTTAAACAACTTGATAAGGCTTTAGGTCAAGGGTTGTGAGGACTAGTCTGATGGGGTCAATGTAGAGCTCCTCTCAGCCACAGAATGCCATTGATTTGAAGACCTGCTAGGAGCCTTTTACAATGCTTTTAAATCAGAGGCCCTGAATGGGGAAAGTCTTTTGTTCCTTTTTAGATAGCTAAGATGAGCTGTGTAAACCATTCACTACCATAAAGATGAATTCCTTTAGAAGCTGGGTGGACAATAAGTATCACAAGAGAAGGAATAAAATTCCAAGAGATGGGTTTAGTGGTCTGCCTTCCTATCTGGGCAGCTAAGTGGTGCAGTGTATCCACTGTGCAGGGCCTGGATTCAGGAATATTCCTCTTTGTGAATTCAGATCTTGCCTCAGACACGTAGAAGCTGTGTGACTCAGGGCAAGTCTCTTTATCCTTTTGCCTCAGTTTCCTCATCCATCAAACAAGCTGGAGAAGGAAATGGCAAACCATTCCAATTTCTTGGTGGTGTGACCCTGGGCAAGTCACTTCACCCTGTTTGCCTCATTTTCCTCATCTGTCAAATGAGCTGGAGAAGGAAATGACAAACCACTCCATTGTCTTTGCCAAGAAATCCTCAAATGGGCTCATGAAGAGTCAGATATGATTGAAAAAAAACCACTGAAACAACCCAAGTTTGAAGCAGAGAGAAATCTGTTGCAGTAGTCTGGGTGAGTGGTGATGAGGACTTTGTAAATGGAGAGGAGAATGTTTCAGAACTGTTAGGGAGAAAGAAATGACAAGATTTGATAACTGGTAAATAGGTTGAGTGAATGTGAATGAGGTGTTGAAGAGGCTCAACACTGAGACTGCAAACCTGGGAATATGTGCTATCCTCATGGTAACAGGGAAGGTCAGAAGAAGTGTGGGGTTTTTTTTTAGGAAAAATCTCATTCGGGAGTTGGTGAGGTGGGACTAGAGTTCAAGAGAGAGGCTCAGGCTGGGGGTTTAGGTCTGGGAATCACCAACCAAGAGATAATTCAGCCCAGAGCAATGGATGAGATCATTGTGGAGAACATAGAAAAGAGCCTTGGGCAGAACCTCAGGGAGACACTAGTGGCTATAGATTTTAAAATTAATATCCAGTACTCCAAGTATTATATTTAATAAGATTCATTAATAATACCTTAAAGCAAAAAGGTTAGAGAAGTAGAGAGAACTCACCCAGTCTCACACATGGGGAAAAAAAGAAGCAAGAGGGAGGAGCCACAAAACTACACACACACACACACACACACACACACACACACACATACACACATGCAACAAATGCAAACATGAACAAAAGAAAAAGGATTCCTGGGATGAGAAAAGAATTCTGGGAGATAGAGTCCAATTTTTTCTAATTATACATTGCTATGACATGAAGATCCAGGAAAGGAAGGAGAAGTGTTCAGGAGGAGAACAGGGAGAGGGCAATGTCTCAGAAAAAAAAGAAAGATAAAGGAGAAAGTAGTCCAGGAAGGAAAGAGTGTCCAGGAGGAGGAGGTGACCTATAATGGAGTCAAATGCTGCAGGAAAGTCAAGAAAGAGAAGACCTAGAAGATGCTGTTAGAGCCAGCAGTTTAGAGATGAACCTTGACTTTGGATAGGGCAGTTTCAGTTGAGTGACAAGGCTGGAAGCCAGATTGCACAGAGTTTAAAAGAGAATGAGAGGCAAGGAAGTACAGGCAGCAAGTGTAGATGCCTTTTGGAAGGAGTTTAGCCAAAAACAGGAAGTCCCTGTCAATAGAGTAAAGAGCTGCCTGATGTTTTGGCAGAGATGTGGGCTTGGTTTTTCTGCAAACCTCTTGCAGAGAAATTCCTTGTTGAATAGTTAGGATCTCAGACCATACTTTTCTCCAGGCACTTTCTCTGGATCCTAATTTTGCCTCTTGCCTAATTAGGGATTTCCATTCCACTAACTTGATTGAGCTCTGTCCTGGGACAAACCTTTACCTTGCTGGATCTATTTTTAATAGAAACTGTAACTCATTTTCCCCTTTTGGAAAGGCAGCTGACTTTTAAGTAAACAAGGAAATAAAGACAATCATAATTTTATTTCATCTTTTTCAAACCTAGAATTCATAATTCTCTAGAATTCAGTAAAAATATCATGAGCCAAGAATCGTAATCCCCCTGCCTGCCATTCTCCTAATCGTTTGTTTCTTACCTCTCTGTTTTTACTGACCTTTTTCTAACAGTAACTATTTCAGTGAGATCACTTTATGGGTGCCATCTCTGCTGCTTTATGTTTTGATCCTGTCTGATAGTCGTACATTACTACCATCCCAGCCTCCCACAGCTCCACTGCCATGCCAGGGGTTTAGGCTCTTGAATATAATTCAATTTAATATCTCCAAGTATTAGGGCCTTGTAACAATCAATTCCCTCTTCCTTTACAGCTGCCTATATAATTGTCAAAGAGATCTAGGGGAACAAGGATACGGTCATTAAGACATCCCCAGTGACTCTGTAAATATTCAGTTTCCTTTACCCTATTCCACATCAAGGTCTTTAAGCTTATTGGACAGGAAGCCAAGCTCACCATGAATTAGGTTTCATCTTCAACTTGGCTTTTCTTGGTGGAATAGGATATCTACAGCAGTGGCCAGGGATGTCTTTGGAAGAGAGTTTTATAGTTGCCTTGGTCAAAAATTTATTTAAAAATAAAGTTTAGTTTGAAAGAATTCTACAGTGCCATGAACTTGACCATGGCAGGCCTCAGTTTCATCTTCTATAAAATAAGGGGATTGGACTGAGTGTCTGAGGTCCCTCTCAGCTATAGATCAATGAGCCTGTAAGCTCTGAGACGCCTTCCAACTCTCAGATGTGAGTTCATGCCAGAAACAGCCCATGCTCTCCTAGGGCTGTTGAGAGAGGTAAGATCTAGAAACAGATGAAGATGGCATTAAGAACCTACTATGCTATGTGCCAGGTACAATACTAGGGACAGAGGCTATGAGTACAAATACCATTAGGCTACATCTGATTATAATACCAAATAAATGATAGCTGTATATCACAACATCATTGAATCTTTTGATCGAATTTGATCGAATTAGAATCAAGTCTGACTCATACACCAAAGAAATCCCCACCATGACACACCTGACAAGGAGGCCTTATTTTCCTCTTCTGTAAAATGAGAACATTAGACTGGATGGTCTCTCAGGTCCCTTCTAGCTTGAGAATTCTTGGCCTTCCATTTATCTGTCTGTGGAATGATGGTGTTCGATTGGATGGCCATGTTCTTAGACTTCAATGCCTGTCATGCTGTCATGCGGGAGCCACTTCCTTGCTCTGTCTCCCCAACTTATATAGCTATATAGGTCCATCCCCTAGAGCTGTGAACCTAGGGATGTGGAACTATTGGACACAAGAACTTGGCATAATTTTATTTAGCACTCGGGCTGAGGGGGGAGTCAGGACATGCTCCCAATACAACTCAATTCTATTTGTTCATGTGGGGACCTGTACTAGATGCTCATCCTTTCCTTCCTCCTCCATCTCTTCCTGAACGATTCTCCATCATAAAGGTCAGCTTCTTTTGCAAAGATAAAGTTATCCTTAAGATTAAGCTTCTTGGGAACAGATAGTTCAGTTTAACTAACTAACTAACTAACTAACTAACTAACTAACTAACTAACAACTAACCAACCAACCAACCAACCAACTAACTAACTAATTAACTAACCAATCAACCAACTAACTAACCAACTAACTAGCTAACTAACTAACTAACAGCAGGGCTTGGTGACAGGTTCAAATCTGACTTCAGATACCAGCTGTGTGACCCTGGGCAAGTCATTTTTAACCCCTAGTTGCCTAGCCCTTACCACTCTTCTGCTTTGTGTATGAGGGAATTTTCTACCTTTGAACTATGTTCCCCAGAATTCCATTTGTATTTCCCAGAATTCCTCTCCTCTCTCCACCAGTTGCATGGTCACATTTTGTATATAGTTGGCTGAAACTCTGCCCTCTCTCTTCTCTTGTGACTGAGTTAGCTCCCTTTTTACTCTAGCTTTTTATTTTAATTATTTTAATAAATCTTATTAAATATAATATTTGGAGTTATTGTATATTAATTTTAATTCTCATACTTGGAACTAATAGGAAGTATTAAATGTAAAATAAGGTAAGGATTTAAAAAAACCTTAAAAAAGGTTAAATTTCCCCATAAATCAGAAGAGAAGACAATTTGAGCTCATCTTTTGCCTTGTTTGACTTGTTGATTATAGGTGCCTATCAATTCTATTGACTGTTTATCTGAGATTACTCTCTCCTAACACTAAGACTGACCCCACCTCTTGGGGTTCATGCTCTCTCATCTCAATTCTAAAACCAGCAGTGTGCTGGTAGATATTTAACAAACAGGCTCTCCAGAAAAAAAAAAATTGAACCCACAACACACTTTTAAGTTTAATTTGCATTTTAACACCATCATTTTCTTTAGATAATGAACAAAACAAACAACTCATTTCTGAGGTGTAAATGCTCACACTGAAAACTGAACAATTGGTTTTTGCCATTTGAGCTGATGCCAGTATACTTCTAATAAACTCACTGTGTGCCCAGGGGTGCAGTGAAAAGAGCTCAGTATTTAGATACAGAGATCTTGGATTTAAATCCTGACTTTTATTGTCCCTTGGTGCCATTTTAGATTAGGTGTTGATATTCTCCTTTGTAAAATGAAGTAGAGTAGATGACCTCTAAGGTCCCTTCCAGATTTAAATCTGTGATATCATCCTCACTGTCTTTTAGTTAGCCATGTAAACAGTTGGTTTTGGGAGTTGGCCTTGAGAGCTGAGAAATAATCGGAATAGACTTTTTTAAAATATGGATTAAGATCAAGAATCATAGAAAGTTCCAGAAATCTAGTGGTGCCACAGAGAATCCCCTCTGCTTCCCAACTCTATCTTCCAGTAATAGAAGGAATGGGAACTCTCTTGTGCCGCAGTCTGCTATTTCTCCCAGGTATGCCCTTTGTTTGACTGTGTGGCACTAACTAGCCAGCTGCCTCTGGTCTCAGTGAGGAATGCCCTTCTCAGCCTCCTTCCATGTTTTCAATTACCCATCTGTTACATCTTGGAGAGGGAGAAAGAGAAAAAGAGAGAAAGAGAGAGTTTTCCTGACATTTCTCAGCAGCCCAGTTCCAAGACAGTTGGCACAACCTCCTTTCTCTTGACTGCTTGGACTTGGTTCTAGCCAAATGTCTTGTTGGACAAATAGCCAGTGGGCTGGGAACTGGCTCCTGCCAACACCCTGGAGATGTATCTACTGTATGAGTCTTCATAGGTGGAGGAAATCAGGAAGAACAGGTGCATGCCATATGCTTGTCTGGCAGGTCTCTCATGAAGCAGGAGAGGTATAAGAAATGGATTGGAAAGCAAGCCAGCTTAAGAGGACCTTTCCAATTCTCCACACCTCTAAGTGGAGTGAACTATGTATGCTAGTGTATGATGTTAATGGAATCTACCATCAGAAACTTCTCCTTCTGGCTACTTCATTTAATTCCTGACCTAAATTCCAAGTCTAGCATGGGATACTCCTCAATATTAGCTCCCTTCAGGGATGAGATGCTCCCAACTAAGTAGTTCTTCTCCACTTCCCATGCAATTACTTTGAATTTGTTTTGTGTGTATTCCGTGCAAGTATTTTTAATATTTTGTGTCTATAATATTTTTTCTTTGCTTCTTGAGGGCAGGGACCATTTTCTTTTATTTTTGTCTTTGAATCTCCAGCATTTTATGCAGGGGGCACATAGTAGGCATTTAATGAATGTTTGTCAAAATATCCTTGATGTGATAGAATGTGGATATACTATCCTAAAGATGTTATACAGATCTAATTTGCCATAGGAGCTGGAGAGGGGATCAGTAGGTGTTGACCTATACCTACTGTGTATGACCAATCCCATGCATTAGTAAAAGTGTCAGGATGCATTCTGGTATCAGAGAATAATTATAAATCACATTAACCTAGCTCTTTAAGGTTAAGAAATACACTTTTTTATTGATAACTTTTATTTTTATATCACTCATATTTCCCTTTGTATGCCCCCTAACTCTCTTCAGAGTCAATTCTTAAAGGAAAGAATGAAAAAGAGAAAAAAAACCCAGACAAAACTAGCCTACATAAAAAAAATCTCACAATATATTCAGTGTTGAATGGCTCTAGTCCTTTGCCTCTGTAAAGAAGTAAAGGTAAATACTTTCTTCTATCTCTTCTCTGGGGTCAAGCTTGATCATTGTAATTTCAGTCTTTGGTTTCAATTTTATTCTTATTCTTTCTGTTCATATTACTCTAGTCATTGTGTATTTTATTTTCCTGATCCTATTACGTTTACTTTGCATCCGTTCCTAGAAGTCTTCCCATGCTTCTCTGTAGTCATTGTTTCTTATGGAGCAGTTATATTCCATTGCATTCTGTTAGTATAGGAATTTAGAGGGTAATTTAGGGAAAACACAGAAGGAAAACATATAAATATTTTAATTTTATTAACAGGATGGGAATGAGGGTTTGTATCTTTCCTTGATACAATTCACATACCACAATTTGTTTAGCCATTCCCCAATGTATGGGCCCCTAGTTTGTTTGCAGCTCTTCACTGCCCTATAAATATTTTGGTGTACTGGAGGGTGGAAATTCCTTGCTCAACTTAGAGTTATCAGCATTTTTATTGTGAAGATTGGATTTAGCTATCTCCTGATTATAACAATGAAGATACTTAGCTCTTCCTTTATTATAAAGATAAAATTGTAATCTCCTGATTGTAACAATGAAGGTACTTAGCTCTTCCTTAATCGTGAAGCTAGAATTGTAATTCACAATCTATTTTTAGATTTTAATCTACAAAAAGGTGATAACTCAGTATTTTAAGTACATCTACCCATTTTAACCACAAAAAGGTGTTAAGTAACTACAAAAGGTGAAATTACCAAAAAAGGTGTGAAGTAACCCAAAAAGATATAATCTAACCAAAGAAGGTGAGAACTAAAGAGTGGGCAGTCTTGGAGAAAAACATCTGCAATGATTGGTAGATGTGAAATTTAGGGGAGGTGACACAAGAGAAAAAGATTCTTTAAAAAGAGGATGAAAGGCCAGAAGAGAGGGATATTCAATTCAAGGAGACTGAAGAGTGAAGAGCTCTTTGACTTGGAGGAGAGACTGGAGACAGACACTAGGAGCGACCAGAAGACAGACGCCCAGACTTCTTTTTATTTAGACGGTCATAGTTGGTGAGTGAAAAGGCTGATTTAGTGACCCCGCCTTTCTGGAGGTGTGAAGCCTCCAGGAAAGGCCCATCATCTTAAAATTCTCTTCCCCTGGCTGGGGCATAGAAATTCTTTCTTTCTTTCTTTCTTTCTTTCTTTCTTTCTTTCTTTCTTTCTTTCTTTCTTTCTTTCTTTCTTTCTTTCTTTCTTTCTTTCTTTCTTTCTTTCTTTCTTTCTTTCTTTCTTTCTTTCTTTCTTTCTTTCTTTCTTTCTTTCTTTCTTTCTTTCTTTCTTTCTTTCTTTCTTTCTTTCTTTCTTTCTTTCTTTCTTTCTTTCTTTCTTTCTTTCTTTCTTTCTTTCTTTCTTTCTTTCTTTCTCTTTTTTAAAACCCTTACCTTCTGTCTTTCTGGCTCCAAGGCAGAAGAGTGGTAAGGGCTAGGCAATAGGGGTCAAATGACTTGCCCAGGGTCACACAGCTGAGAAGTGTCTGAGGCCAGATTTGAACCTAGATTTGAACCGTCTCTAGGCCTGGCTCTCAATCCACTGAGCTACCGAGCTGCCCCCGGGCATAGAAATTCTAACTGATATCAGAAGAAGCCACAGTTCTCTCTCTCTCTCTCTCTCTCTCTCTCTCTCTCTCTCTCTCTCTCTCTCTCTCTCTCTCTCTCTCTCTCTCTCTCTCTCTCTCTCTCTCTCTCTCTCTCTCTCTCTCTCTCTCTCTCTCTCTCTCTCTCTCATTCCTTAATATCTTCCCTCTATTGTAAACAAAGTACCATAAATTCATTTTACTTTAGTAATTCATTTGGGATTTAGAAATTTAAATCTCTAGCGACCACCTATTATATATTCAGAGTCCAACCACAAATAAATTTTACAGTATTTAACAGAAGTCTAGGATCATAACCAACCTTATTTGTGAGAGACAGAGGCCTACCTTTCTCTAGCAGGGGTTCTTAACTTGAGGTGTATAGATAATCTATTATTAATAGATAATCTATTTTATTATGTATGATTCTATTAATATGTCTATTTTAAAAATATTCTGATAACTCAATTTCAATAGAATTGGTTTACTATGTAAGCCTAGGTATTTTATGCATTTAAAAACACTATTTTGAAAAGGGGACCATAGGCTTCATTGGGCTGCCAAAAGGTTCTAGGATATAAAAAAAATGGTAAAGAACTCTTGCTTTGAAGTTTTACTTTTGGCTTGGAGGTAGCCTTAGGGTCTCAAAGGCTAGAAGGATATAAATAGTGTCAATTTAATTTAGCCCTCCATCCCACATCTTTCATTCTCAAGTCTTGGGTCCACACAAATAAACTACAGGATTTTGACACCATCTGTTGTTGGACTATGCCCAGAGAATGAATGAAAGGAGCAGTTAGTCAGATCATGAGATTTATTTTCTACTGCATTCATGGGAAAGTAGGACTTTAGAACCAGATGAAACTTTAGAGACAATCCAGGGAAGGTATATTTATTTTTCATTTATTTTTTAATCATTTGTATGATCTTCATATTTTTGAAAATTGATACTGTATTTTCTTTAAAAATTTTTTAAATATATTTTTATTTTATTTTGTTAGATCTGAAATGCTTTTTTAAGACTTAATTTATTTCTTTGGAATATTTTCCACTGGGTTATATATGTATCATTGTTCAAAACCTATTTCCATATTATTCACATTTGCAATAGAGTGATCTTTTAAAGCCAAAACCCTATTTATATCCCAGATGGTATGTTTAGATGGGATTCTTGTTCAGGTTGGGGTTAGGCTGGCCAACCTCTGAGTTCCCTTTGCACTCTGAAAACTGTGATTTTATTGTGGATATTCTTTTGTAATAATGAAAGTAAAATGATCAAATGTAATATTAATTTTTTAAAAAGTATGGTTTCCATTTACAAAATTAACTCTCAAGTCAAGAGTCTGTTAGTAGCTCTTAAAAATTAAGTTTTTAATAAAAATGGAGATATAGAAAAAAAGGGAAATGGAGGAAAGGGACGGAAAATTTCACCTAGCTAAATACCTAAGCTGAATGAGGAAGCCTGCCACAGTCCGCAAAAAAAATTCTCAAGCCCCCAGTAGGCACCAGAGCTCCCACTCAAGACCATTTTCCACTGCAGCACCAACCCAGAGAGAGAGAGAGAGAGAGAGAGAGAGAGAGAGAGAGAGAGAGAGAGAGATTGAGAGCTCCTTTCATGCACCATACCTTTTTTTTTCTGTCCCTCTGTCACGCAAAGTACACATGTAAAATGGGATGTGGGGTAGGACAAACATAGGGAGTGGTATCTATCTACACACTTAAAAATTTTAATTAATTTAGAACATTTTTTCCATAGTTACATCATATCTACATACTTTCTAATGGCCCACATGGTCACTTTTCATCTGTCACATTGGAAGATCATGGGTGTATAGCTGGAAGGGACCTCGGAGGTCATCCAGTTCAACCCATTCATTTCACACATGAGGAACCTGAGAGAAAATCCCAAATGAATTGCTTGAGGTCATCATGAAGGTCAGTAGCAGGGAAAGGATCCGAATTCAGGTCCTCTGACTTCCCATCTACTGGCTCCAACACTGACTCTGTGTGTCTTAGTAGAGAGTTGCATCGATTTCTGTGACTAAAAATCATTGCTCAGTGGCCAGCCTCCTGGGGAATCAGACTGTCCAGTCCTTAGCTAGGTTAGTTCCTTAATAACATATATACCCGGTAGGTTGCCAGGTTCACACTCAAAGTCTTTCAAACTTGGAAGGACCAGCTAGAATGTACACTCTTTTCACACAGCCTTGGACAACCCAGCATCACATCCATCTCACCCCAATAAACCATTACAATAGACTTTTCTGGAAGGCTAGAGGAAGAATTTTTCAAAAAAATAAAAAACCCAAAACAAACTTCCTACTGCTCAGCCAGTGTGCCCCCAGGGAATTTAGATTTGTCTCCCTGCCAGCTAAGTCAACTGTAATGAGGAAGGCAATCTGCTCAGAGAAAATCCCATGATGCTTTCCAAAGCCAAAGGGAGAGATGCTGGAGATACTCAGTTACTTTATTTATGATGATGTAAACTACTTTTCATTTGGGTAATGGAGAATAACCTTCCCAAGTTTCTGACCTCAGGTACCTGAAGGGACCCTCTACTTCATTTAGCCCCCCCATCCCACATCTTTCATTCCCAAGCCTTGAGTTCAGACAAATCAAAAGCCAGATTTTGACACCAGCTGTTGTTGGGCAATGCTCAGAGAATGGGTGAAAGGAGCAGTTAGTCAGATCGTGAGGTTTGTTTTCTACTGTGTTCGTTGGACAGCAGGACTTTAGAACTAAACTTTGGAGACAACCCAGGGGGGTTCCTTTTATTTTTAGAGTCCAGGTAAGTAGCTTCGGAGAGAGGTTAAACCATTTGGCCAAGGTCCTACAGTAAATGACAGTTTCAGGATTCAAACCTGGTACTCTGATCTCATTTCATTACTCTTCTACTAAAAAAAACCATAGTGGATTCTGAAGGGTCAAGCCCAAACTCATTGGCTACCTTCCAAAGCCCTCTATGATCTTTCCCTTCCTCTTCCCAGCACTCACTTTCTTCCTTATTTAGGCCAGGTTTCAGCACACCCCACGTTCGTTCTAAATTCTATATCTTTATATGTTTTGTTTCTTTCTCAATTACATTTCCCCTCCCTCTCCCCTCCCCCATGACCACTCAGGTCCGCATGTCCTTTAAGACCCAAGTGAAGTCTTACCTCCTTTAAGAAGCCTCACTTGACTATTTTAGCCTTCTAGCATGTAGCACCTAACTGATATTATTTAGGGGCAATAGCAATCCCCCTGCCATGTCCCACCCCATCCCAATTCCTTTAACCTTCTTTTCTCAACTAAGATGTAAACTACCAGAAGGCAACTTTTTATTTTAAGTATTATAACATAACACAACACAACACAACACAACACAACACAACATAACATAACATAACATAACAAACATAACAATACATAACATAACATAACATCGCAACATAACATAACATACTATAATATAATATAGCATAACAATATACATAATATAGCATGTAATAATAAAACATAATATATGAGATGATAATAATAAAACATAATATATGAGATGATATAATATTATTCTAATACATTAATATAACCTATATATAAATATATATGAAATCAAGAAAAACAAAACAAATATGATATTAATATAATATAATAATTAAAATAATGTAATATAGTAATAAAACATTTAAATAAAATATTATATTTTAAATCTCTGATTACATTTAATAGAAGGTTAGGTATATAGAAATCAATACTATATACTTTATAGGAATCCAGAATCCAAATTGAAAGAGACCTCAAAGATCATCTAAACTAGAGGTTTGTGTAGGGATCACCTTGCTTCTGTCATGGCCCCTTTGGCAGTCTAGCAAAGCCTATGAACCCCTTCTTGGAATTAAGAATTTATTTTCTTTTATGAATTTTTAAAATATCACAGGAAAATAAAAACTATATTGATTTTTTAAAATTTACTTTTATTATTGTTTTTTATTTTACAAATATTTACAGATCAATCTCACTCCATGAATGGGTTCTTGTAACAAAGTAAAATAAATAAAACCAATATAATGATCTCATCTGAAGTGCATGCAACATTTATATCTGTCAACCCCCCCCCCCCCCGAAATCTAACATCTCTCCTCACTTTCCACCTCAGTGGAAAAAAAGAGAAAAGGAAAACAAATTCTTCAAAACAAATATAAAGTCAAGCAAATCAAATCCTCTTATTGGATGTGTTATATATATATATTATATACATATTATATATATGCATGTATGTATACACACATATGCATGCATCTACATCTACCTATTTATATTATTCAGCACCCTAAATCTATCATTGTTCTGTTATGGATAGCACGTTTCATCATCAGTCCTCTCGAATCAAGAATGATCATTTTACTAATCATAGCTTTTACAGCTTTCAAAGTCTGTTTTTACAATGTTTTTGTTATTATATAAATTGTTCTCCTGGTTCTGCTCATTTTATTCTCCAATAGTTTATAAAATGCCTTCAGAACTATTCATTTTTATAATAATGTTATAGTATATAAATTATTGTTGAGAGTCTGCTTATTTCACTCTGCATCAGTTCATATAAATCTTTTCATGTCTTTTAAAAATCATTTCTTTCTTTCTCATATAACAATAGTATTCCATCACATTCATATAGTACAACTTATTTAGTCATTCCTTGATTGATGGCCATCCCTTAGTTTTCAGGGTTTTTGCCACCACAAAAAGGAACCACTATAAATATTTTTATGTATTTAAGATCTATTCTTGGTCTAGCAGTGGTATAGTTATGTAAAAGGGCATGCATTTGACTAACTTTTTATGTATAATTACAAACTGTTTTCCAGTATGATCATGATAAATAAACCAAGGAGAAACAAAACGGAAAACTATAGATCCATATGCCTAATGCATAGAGATGCAAACATTTTAAATAAAATGTTAGCAAAAAACCTAAAACAACACATCACAAAAATTATACTTTATTGCCAGTTTTGATTTATGTGAAGGGTGCAGGAATGGCTTAATATTAGGAAAATGATAATTAACCATATTAACAAAATGAACTAAAATCATATAATTATATCAATAGATGTAGAAAAAACTTTAGACAAAATGCAACATCAATTTCTGTAAATAAAAAAAACCAGAAAACATAGAATAAATGGACTTTTCCTTAAGATAACACATATCTAAAATCAAGAACTATTATCTCTTTCAGTCACATCTGAATCTTCATGACCCTATTTGAGGTTTTCTTGGCAAAGTCACTGGAATGGCTTGCCATTTCCTTGTCTAGATCATTTGATAGATGAGGAAACTGAGGTAAACAGAGTTGAGTGACTTGCCCAGGTTCATACAACTGATAAGTTTCTGAGACCAGACTTGAACTCAGAAAGATAAATATTCCTGTTTCTATACCTGATACTCTATTCACTGTCATCTCACCACCCATACAGAGACAAATTAGAATCCTTCCAAGAAATTTAGGAGTGAAACAAAGTTATCCACTGTCACCACTTCTATTTGACATAATAATAAAAGCACCAACTATAGCAATAAGACAAGAAACAGAAATTGAAGGAAAAACCATAGATAAAGAAGAAATGAGATAATTTTTATAATTAAGATGATAGTATAATTACAAAACCCTTAAGATTCAACTAAATTTAATGGAAATAATAACAAACTTTTGAATCTAAAACAATGCCTTTCAAAACAGTCCAACTTTTTGGGGACTGCCATGTTACACAGTTGATTTACATTGAGCTCATGTTCTCCTAAAACTCTAAGATCCTTTTTATGGATTTTTTTAATGGATTGTTGGATCCTTTTATGAATTGTTGTTTAGCTACACTTACCCATATAGTACTTGTGCATCAGGCATTTTCACTGGCCATTTCCCATGCCTGGAACTCTCTCCCCCCTCCTCTCTACTCATTTCCCTGACTTTCTTTAAGTCCCCTCTAAAATTTCTCTTTCAACAAGAAATCTTTCTTAGTCCCTCTTTTTAATAAAAAATGAAAATGAAAATAAATTTAAAATGAAAACACACACACATCTTTACCTTTTGAATTAGAATTGATACCAAGTATTAGTTCCAAAATAGAAGAGTAGTAAGGGCTAGGCAATGGAGGTTAAGTGACTTGCCCAGGGTCCCACAGCTAGGAAGTGTCTGAGTCCATATTTGAACCCAGGTCCTCCTGTCTCTAGGCTAATACACTGAACCTCCTAGCTTCCCCTTTCCTAATTCCTCTTAATATTAGTGCTTTCCTTCCAATTTATCTTTTCTATAACTTGTTTGCATATAATTATTTGCATGTTGTCTCCCCTCATTAGAACATGAGCTCCTTAAGAGCAGAATCTATCTTTTGTCTTTCTTTGCATCCCCAGCAATTAGTACCGTGCCTGGCACACAGTAAGAAGGAAACATTTTTTAAGTTCCTACCATGTGCCAGGCACTGTGCCAAGTGTTTTTACAAATATTATCTCATTTAAGTACATACTTAATCCATGCTTATTGATTATTGCAAAGGTGATTTTCTGAAGCCAAGAATATGATTTCACATCCAACTCTATTAAATTTCATCTTATTAGTTTCTTCAGTTCATTGTTCTAACCCGTCAAATCCATTTTTTCCTTGTTTCTGTTTACCAAAGTGTTAAGCTATCTTCCCCA